>NC_081364.1:27956536-28224655 GCF_030684315.1 Stegostoma tigrinum | reverse complement strand
TCTCTCTCTGCGCCCGATTGTCTCTCTCTCTGCGCCCGTTTGTCTCTTCTCTCTGCGCCCGATTGTCCTCTCTCTCTGCGCCCTTTTGCTCTTCTCTTCTGCGCCCGTGTTTTTGATCTTCCTCTCTCTGCGCCCGTTTGTCTCTCTCTCTGCGCCCGTTTCGTCTCATCTCTCTGCGCCCGTTTGTCTCTCTCTCATGCGGCCCGTATCTCTCTCTCTCTGCGCCCCGTTTGTCTCTCTCTGCGCCTCTCTCGCCCCGTTTGTCTCTCCTCTGCGCCCGTTTGTCTCTCTCTCTGGCCCGTTGTCTCTCTCTGCGCCCGTTTGTCTCTCTCTCTGCGCCCGTTTGTCTCTCTCTCTGCGCCCGTTTGTCTCTCTCTCTGCGCCCGTTTGTCCTCTCTCCGCGCCCGTTTGTCTCTCTCTCTGCGCCCGTTTGTCTCTCTCTCTGCGCCGTTTGTCTCTCTCTCTGCGCCCGTTTGGTCTCTCTCTCTGCGCCCGTTTGTCTCTCTCTCTGCGCCCGTTTGGTCTCTCTCTCTGCGCCTGTTTGTCTCTCTCTCTGCGCCCGGTTTGTGGTCTCTCTCTGCGCCCGTTTGTCTCTCTCTCTGCGCCCGTTTGTCTCTCTCTCTGCGCCGTTTGTCTCTCTCTCTGCGCCCGTTTGTCTCTCTCTCTGCGCCCGGTTGTCTCTCTCTCTGCGCCCGTTTGTCTCTCTCTCTGCGCCCGTTTGTCTCTCTCTCTGCGCCCGTTTGTCTCTCTCTCTGCGCCCGTTTGTCTCTCTCTCTGCGCCCGTTTGTCGTCTCTCTCTGCGCCGGTTTGTGCTCTCTCTCTGCGCCCGGTTTGTGCTCTCTCTCTGCGCCCGGTTTGTGTCTCTCGCTTCTCTCTGCGCCCGTTTGTGTCTCTCTCTGCGCCCGGTTTGTGTCTCTCTCTGCGCCCGTTTGTGTCTCTCTCTGCGCCCGTTTGTCTCTCTCTCTGCGCCCGTTTGTCTCTCTCTCTGCGCCCGTTTGTCTCTCTCTCTGCGCCCGTTTGTCTCTCTCTCTCTGCGCCCGTTTTGTCTCTCTCTCTGCGCCGTTTGTCTCTTCCTCTGCGCCGTTTGTCTCTCTCTTCTGCGCCCGTTTGTCTCTCTCTCTGCGCCCGTTTGTCTCTCTCTCTGCGCCCGTTTGTCTCTCTCTCTGCGCCCGTTTGTCTCCTCTCTGCGCCCGTTTGTCTCTCTCTCTGCGCCCGTTTGTCTCTCTCTCTGCGCCCGTTTGTCTCTCTCTCTGCGCCCGTTTGTCTCTCTCTCTGCGCCCGTTTGTCTCTCTCTCTGCGCCCGTTTGTCTCTCTCCTCTGCGCCACGTTTGTCTCTCTCTCTGCGCCCGTTTGTCTCTCTCTACTGCGCCCGTTTGTCTCTCTCTCTGCGCCCGTTTGTCTCTCTCTCTGCGCCCGTTTGTCTCTCTCTCTGCGCCCGTTTGTCTCTCTCTCTCTGCGCCTCTCTCTCTTCTTCTCCTCTCTCGTCCTCTCTCTCTCTCTCTCTCTGCGCCCGTTTGTCTCTCTCTCTGCGCCCGTTTGTCTCTCTCTCTGCGCCCGTTTGTCTCTCTCTCTGCGCCCGTTTGTCTCTCTCTCTGCGCCCGTTTGTCTCTCTCTCTGCGCCCGTTTGTCTCTCTCTCTGCGCCCGTTTGTCCTCTCTCTCTGCGCCCGTTTGTCTCTCTCTCTGCGCCCGTTTGTTCTCTCTCTCTGCGCCCGTTTGTCTCTCTCTCTCTGCGCCCGTTTGTCTCTCTCTCGTCTCTCTCTGCGCCCGTTTGTCTCTCTCTCTGCGCCCGTTTGTCTCTCTCTCTGCGCCCGTTTGTCTCTCTCTCTGCGCCCGTTTTGTCTCTCTCTCTGCGCCCGTTTGTCTCTCTCTCTGCGCCCGTTTGTCTCTCTCTCTGCGCCCGTTTGTCTCTCTCTCTGCGCCCGTTTGTCTCTCTCTCTGCGCCCGTTTGTCTCTCTCTCTGCGCCCGTTTGTCTCTCTCTCTGCGCCCGTTTGTCTCTCTCTCTGCGCCCGTTTGTCTCTCTCTCTGCGCCCGTTTGTCTCTCTCTCTGCGCCCGTTTGTCTCTCTCTCTGCGCCCGTTTGTCTCTCTCTCTGCGCCCGTTTGCTCTCTCTCTCTGCGCCCGTTTGTCTCTCTCTCTGCGCCCGTTTGTCTCTCTCTCTGCGCCCGTTTGTCTCTCTCTCTGCGCCCGTTTGTCTCTCTCTCTGCGCCCGTTTGTCTCTCTCTCTGCGCCCGTTTGTCTCTCTCTCTGCGCCCGTTTGTCTCTCTCTCTGCGCCCGTTTGTCTCTCTCTCTGCGCCCGTTTGTCTCTCTCTCTGCGCCCGTTTGTCTCTCTCTCTGCGCCCGTTTGTCTCTCTCTCTGCGCCCGTTTGTCTCTCTCTCTCTGCGCCCGTTTGTCTCTCTCTCTGCGCCCGTTTGTCTCTCTCTCTGCGCCGTTTGTCTCTCTCTCTGCGCCCGTTTGTCTCTCTCTCTGCGCCCGTTTGTCTCTCTCTCTGCGCCCGTTTGTCTCTCTCTCTGCGCCCGTTTGTCTCTCTCTCTGCGCCCGTTTGTCTCTCTCTCTGCGCCCGTTTGTCTCTCTCTCTGCGCCCGTTTGTCTCTCTCTCTGCGCCCGTTTGTCTCTCTCTCTGCGCCCGTTTGTCTCTCTCTCTGCGCCCGTTTGTCTCTCTCTCTCTCTCTCTGCGCCCGTTTGTCTCTCTCTCTCTCTCTCTGCGCCCGTTTGTCTCTCTCTCTCTCTCTCTGCGCCCGTTTGTCTCTCTCTCTCTCTCTCTGCGCCCGTTTGTCTCTCTCTCTCTCTCTCTGCGCCCGTTTGTCTCTCTCTCTCTCTCTCTGCGCCCGTTTGTCTCTCTCCTCCTCTCTCTCTGCGCCCGTTTGTCTCTCCTCTCTCTCTCTCTGCGCCCGTTTGTCTCTCTCTCTCTCTCTCTCTGCGCCCGTTTGTCTCTCTCTCTCTCTCTCTCTGCGCCCGTTTGTCTCTCTCTCTCTCTGCGCCCGTTTGTCTCTCTCTCTCTCTCTGCGCCCGTTTGTCTCTCTCTCTCTCTCTGCGCCCGTTTGTGTCTCTCTCTCTCTCTCTCTCTCTCTCTCTCTCTCTCTCTCTCCTCTCTCTCTCTCTCTCTCTCTCTCTGCGCCCGTTTGTGTCTCTCTCTCTCTCTCTCCCTGCGCCCGTTTGTCTCTCTCTCTGCGCCCGTTTGTCCTCTGTCTCTCTCTCTCTCTCTCTCTCTCTCTCTCTCTCTGCGCCCGTTTGTCTCTCTCTCTGCGCCCGTTTGTCTCTCTCTCTGCGCCCGTTTGTCTCTCTCTCTGCGCCCGTTTGTCTCTCTCTCTCTCTCCTCTCTGTCCTCTCTCTCTCCTCTCTCTCCTCTCTCTCTCTGCGCCCGTTTGTCTCTCTCTCTCCTCTCTCTCCTCTCTCTCTCTCTCTCTCTCTCTCTGCGCCCGTTTGTCTCTCTCTCTCTCTCTCTCTCTCTCTCTCTCTGCGCCCGTTTGTCTCTCTCTCTCTCTCTCTCTCTCTCTCTCTCTGCGCCCGTTTGTCTCTCTCTCTCTCTCTCTCTCTCTCTCTGCGCCCGTTTGTCTCTCTCTCTCTCTCTCTCTCTCTCTCTCTCTCTCTCTCTCTCTGCGCCCGTTTGTCTCTCTCTCTGCGCCCGTTTGTCTCTCTCTCTGCGCCCGTTTGTCTCTCTCTCTGCGCCCGTTTGTCTCTCTCTCTGCGCCCGTTTGTCTCTCTCTCTGCGCCCGTTTGTCTCTCTCTCTGCGCCCGTTTGTCTCTCTCTCTGCGCCCGTTTGTCTCTCTCTCTGCGCCCGTTTGTCTCTCTCTCTGCGCCCGTTTGTCTGTCTCTCTCTCTCTCTCTCTCTCACTCGCTCACGCTCACATGCCTCTTCTTCGCCCCCAAAACCCCTCTCTCTCTCTCTCTCACTCTCTCTCTCTCTCTCTCTCTCTCTCTCTCTCTCTCTCTTCTCTGTCTCTCTCTCTTCTCTGTCTCTCTGTCTCTCTCTCTCTGTCTCTCTCTGTCTCTCTCTGTCTCTCTCTGTCTCTCTCTGTCTCTCTGTCTCTCTGTCTCTCTGTCTCTCTGTCTCTCTGTCTCTCTGTCTCTGTGTCTCTGTGTCTCTCTGTGTCTCTGTGTCTCTGTGTCTCTGTGTCTCTGTGTCTCTGTGTCTCTGTGTCTCTGTGTCTCTGTGTCTCTCTGTCTCTCTGTCTCTCTGTCTCTCTGTCTCTCTGTCTCTCTGTGTCTCTGTGTCTCTGTGTCTCTGTGTCTCTGTGTCTCTCTGTCTCTCTGTCTCTCTGTGTCTCTGTGTCTCTGTGTCTCTGTGTCTCTGTGTCTCTGTGTCTCTGTGTCTCTGTGTCTCTGTGTCTCTCTGTCTCTGTGTCTCTCTGTCTCTCTGTCTCTCTGTCTCTCTGTCTCTCTGTCTCTCTGTCTCTCTGTCTCTGTGTCTCTGTGTCTCTGTGTCTCTGTGTCTCTCTGTCTCTCTGTCTCTCTGTCTCTCTGTCTCTCTGTCTCTGTGTCTCTGTGTCTCTGTGTCTCTGTCTCTGTGTCTCTGTGTCTCTGTGTCTCTGTGTCTCTGTGTCTCTCTGTCTCTCTGTCTCTCTGTCTCTGTGTCTCTGTGTCTCTGTGTCTCTGTGTCTCTCTGTCTCTCTGTCTCTCTGTCTCTCTGTCTCTCTGTCTCTCTGTCTCTCTGTCTCTCTGTCTCTCTGTCTCTCTGTCTCTCTGTCTCTCTCTCACTTGATCCCCTGGTTGCAAGCTGCCAGACCTGCTAGTTTTCCCAGTAATTTCTATTATTGTTTCTGATTTCCAGCATCAGCTGTTTCTTCTGTCTTTTTGAGAACTTTAATGCCTACCTCCAAGAGAGGCTGTGCAGTACCAGAACGGCCACGCTGGCTGAGTCCGAAAGCATATAGCTGCAAGACTACGGCTTTCCCTGGGTGGTGAGGGAACCAATGAAAGAGAAATTTACTTGACCTTGACCTTGCTGTTTCCCTTGTCTCCAATACATCTATCCAATAGTGTCATTATTGACTACTGCACAATCCTTGTAGAATCCTTGATTTGAGGATACCCTTCATGATGATGTGTTTCTATAACCTTGCTGAATGGGATATGCTTCAAACAGATCTCAACTTAAGACTGGGCATCCATGTGCTGCTGCGGCCCATCAGCTACAGCAGCGTTGTGTTCAGCTGCAGTCTGTAATCTCATGGGTCAGCATGCCTCTACTATTACTACCAAACTGAAGGATCAACCTGGGTTTAATGTGAAGTGCAGGAGGGAGTGCAAAGATTTTCACCAGGTATACCTAAAAATGATGTATCAGACAACATAGGACTATTCCTGTTAAACAGCAAACTCAGCATGCTATAGGCACTAAAAATGTCAAAAGTATAGGAACAGGAGTTAGCCATGGACCTGCTCCAGAACTTAAAACAATCATAGCTAGTTGTAATCCTCAATGTGTTATCTTCATTACTATGTATACCATTGGTAATCAGAAATCTGTCAATTTCTATTTTCAATTCACTCAAAGGCTGAGCTTCCACAGTCGCTTGGGAAATGTCAAACATTTACAATCCTCTGTGTTAATAAAATTCTCATACTCAGCCCTCAATGGTCTCCCTTTTTTTAAAAAAAAAATTGTCCCTCAGTTCTAAGCTCCCCAATCATGAGAAACATCTTATTTGCATCTACCCTGTCTATCCCTTCCATTATTTAGTAGGTATCAATGAGCTGACTCGTTATTTAAAATTGTAGAGAATGTGGCCACTTTACCCAAACTTTCTCCATGTTGTCACATAGATAATCAGTCCTGAAGTACCCCCACTTCACAATGCTCACCTTTAGCCAATTCAATTCACTTTACATAAAATCAAGAAATGGCTCAAGGCATTGGACGCTGCTCATACTTGGAGACCTAATTAGCATTCCAACAGCGATGCTCATGATTGATGCTCCATAACTAGCTATAAAATGAGAAATTTAGGGGAGGTGACAGCCTAGTGGCATTATCATTGGACTCTTGATCCGGAGATTCAGATAATATTCTTGGGACCCTTGTTCAAATCCTGCCATGGCAGATGGTAGAATTTGAATTCACGTTTTGTAAACATCTCTAATTCACAATCAGATGATGACCATGAATGCATTGTCAATTGTCAGGAAAGCCCATCTGGTTCACTTACGTCCTTTAGGGAAGGAAACTGCCGTTCTTACCTGGTCTAGCCTACATGGGACCCCAAACCCACAGCAATGTGGTTGATTCTGAACTGCCTCTGGGGCAATTAGGGATGAGCAATAAGTGGTGCCTAGCCAACAATGCCCACGTCCCATTAACGAATAAAAACATTTTTGCTATTTACTGTCCGTAAAAAGCAGGCCAAATCCAACCCAGTCACCTAAGTTCCCATGTGTCCACTTTTGGTTGTAAGTAAAGTGCTGAAGGAGGGATTAGCAATGCTGAGAAAAATGGCAATAACTTTGCTTACAGATGTTGTATTAGTGTTCCACCACAGTCATTTGGTTCCTGATCTCAACACAACCAGTGTCCAAATGTGGGCAAAACAGCTGAAGAAGAAAAGTTAAGGGTGATTGTCAAAATATTTGACTAGTTGTAGCGTCAAGGAGCCTGAGCAGAACTGAAGTCAGTGGGAATCAGGAGTGATAACTCTCTATTGGTAAGAGTCCTATCTCTCGCAAAGGAAAATTGAGGTTATTGTAGCTAAATCACATCAGTTTGAGGACATTGCCACATGAGTTATTAAGGGGACTATCCTAGGCCCACCGATCTTCCTGTGCTTCTATCATGAAGTCAGCAGCAAGGATATTTTATAATGATGGCGTAAGTTTCCGTAACATCTGAAACTCCTTTGATACTCCAGTAATTAATGTCATATGCAGTAAGACCTGGACAACATTCCTTATTGGGCTAATGTATGATACATCTGTTACTTGCCACTCAACTGCCATTGACTGTCTTTACGAGAGAATGTATCCAACCTACCTTGCCATTCAATGCCATTACCATCATTGAGCCCTCCCACTATCAACAGTTTGGTTGAGGGGGTGGTGGGGCTTTACCATTAGTGATAAACTGGGCTATAAACACTGTCTACGAGCGCGGGTCAGAGGTTAGGAATTCTGTGTGAAATAACTTACCACCTACTGGGAACATGATGCAGTACTGTCTCTCTCTATCTGGACATGTGTAGCTCCAACAACACTTAGAAAGCTCAGCACCATCCAGGACAAAATATCCTTCTTGATTACCACTCAGATGGTCTGATCATAGATGCAAGTGAATTTCATCTACAAGTTGTCCTTCAACCCCAATAATATCCTGACTTGGAACTGTATCCTGATTTCTTTGCTGTCAAAACCCTAGAATTTCCTTCCTTACTAGCGCACAGTGTAATTACCTTCACAGATGCTGTGGTTCAAGATGATGGCTCGATACTAGCCTCAAATAATTGGGGATTGGCAGTTGGTGCTTGCCAAGTGACACCCACGTCCTGTGGACAATTTAATATATAGAGATCCATTTAATTTCTACTATGCTTGCTTATTGTTTAACTAATCCTTTATTGATACTAATGTATTATCCCAACCCCCTTGAACCTTTGCCTTGTGCAGCTGCATTTTGTATAACACTTTATTGATTATTTCTGACTAACTCAGTGATGTAAGTAAACCATAATCTGTTATGTATGTTAACAAAGGTTCCACATTGAATGCTTCTCCCTTCTTTCTTGTATAGCTACTTAACTAAAAAAGGAAGTAATGATGTCGCTTGTACATATGTGGGTATTGATTCCCATTTTTCAGATCCTCACTCCCATGGATAAGCGTTTTTTTAATACTTGTTTCACGTTATGATTTGGTCCACTATTTATTTTCTTTATTTGGACTTCCACAGGATTGTGGCATCATAATCAATCACAAGCAAGTAACGTCTTTTTAAAAAAAAACTGAACCCTTCTGTGACCTTTTTTAAAAGCTGAAAGAACTACAGATGCTGTAAATCAGGAATAAAAACAAAGTTTCTTGGAAATGCTCAGGTCTGGCAGCATCTGTGAAGAAAAATCAGAGTTGACATTTCAGGTCTGGTGACCCTTCCTCAGAATAGAAAGGGAATGGCCACCGGACCCAAAATGTTATCTCTGATTTTTCTTCACATGCTGCCAGACCTGTTGAGTTTTTCCGGTGACACTTTTTTTTAGATGTCTTAAGATAAAACTGCTTAGCATGTTTTGGATTTTGAAAGACCTCTAATTGTTTCATTAAAAGTTTGCTGTTTGTATAAACAGGACAGTCATCCTCAGCAAGATAAACAACAGACAACATGTGGCTGTTATGATAAGTAAGTAATGAGGCATCCAGTGTAATATTAAATAATTCAAACACTTTTAAAGAGGTAGTCTCAAATTGTTTTTTTTTAAGATTGGATGCAGCAAGGTTAAAGTCCTATTGATTACCTTTGGATTTATGATTTGGATGAAAATATAGCAAGCGTGGTTAGTGAGTTTGTGGATAACACCAAAATTGGTGATAGGTTCGTGACAAAGGTTATTTAAGATTACAGAGGGATCTTGATCAATTGGGCCAATGGCCTGAGGAGTAGCAGATTGAGTTTAATTTGAATAAATATGACGTATTGCATTTTGGTAAGACAAGCAAGGGCACGACTTGTACAGTTAATAGAACTCTGGGTGGTGTTGTGGAACAGAGACACCTAGGAGTTTAGGTACATAGCTCATTGAAAGTTGCAACAGGGTTTGGGTGGTAAAACACAATTGGCGCGCTTGCCTTTATTGATCAGACCATTGAGTTGAGGAGTTGCGATGGCATAACGTGGTTGTAAAGGATGCTGATGAGGCCACTTTTTGAGTACTGTGTACTGTTCCAGTTGTCCTTTAATAGGAAAGATGATATTAATTTGGAGAGGGGAAGAAGAGATTTCCAAGGGTTTGAGTTATAAGGAGATGCTGGATAAACTGCTTCACAACTAGAGGGCATAGTAAGTGGGGAAGAATTTAAAAGGGTCCTAAGAGGCAACTTTTTCACAGTGTGGTTCGTATAGGAAATTAACTGCCAAAGGAAGTGGTAGATGTTGGTATAGTTGTAATATTTAAAAGATGTTTGGGCATAATGTGTATAGGAAGGATTTAGAGGGGTAAGGGTCAAACACAGGCAAGTGGGACTGATTTAGTTTGGGAAACTTGGTCGGCATGGGCAAGTTGGACGAAGGATCTGTTTCCATGCTGAATGATTTTAAATCTTTTTAGTTTCATTCAGGAATTTCATTTGCTTTATTTTTGTTTTTCATGAAGTATGGAGCTGCTACCTAAGACTTAAGTCAGAGTTCCATGATCTTGGAAAAACCAAGGATGCAATCTGTTGAATATTTCTAAAAATGCAGCCAGTTGCATTTGCCAAGTTACACATCAGATCAGTTCTCAGTCTGTTCTAGCTAATATTATGTTCAGTGGGATGGCTATTCGTATTGGCATATCAAAGAGCAGTCTGACCAAAAAAAGGAAACATTTCATACATCCCTGCAGAAGTATACCTGTACTTTAATCTGCCATTGAGATGGGCCAGTATATATAGAGTTCCCTTCTAAAAAGATTGTACACATAGCCTGAATGTATTACAATATTGTGATCCATTTCCTCCAAACAGTATATGTTCAGATGCTGCTTCAGGAAAAGAGATGAGTGATGGTTATGAAGGAATTCATGCCAGCGGGAAACAGGAGAACAAAAGTTCAAGGAAACATCATAAGAGGTCTACACGTACTCGGTCACGTCAGGAAAAGGCCAGTAAGCCAAAGCTGACTCTTCTTAATGTGAGTATTTGAAAATGTTGTATGTAAAAGCCTGGTATGCCAGTTAGTAGTTTGCACGATCTTTAATGTATAACTGATATTCAATTCCTTACAGGTGTCAAATGTGGGAGATAAGATGGTAGAATGCCAACTGGAAACTCATAATCACAAAATGGTAACCTTTAGATTTGACTTGGATGGTGATGCTCCAGATGAAATAGCAAGTTATATGGTAAGCATTTTTATTGAGAATTTAAAAGAATCTATGAACTTTGATTTTATTTATTGATGTATAATCGAACATATTCTTTTTCTTCATTTTGGTGAAATAAGTACTTTTTAAAAGATACTTTGTAATTTATTTATTAGGTCGAGAATGATTTTATACTGGAAATGGAGAAGGAGATTTTCATTGAACAGATGAAAGATATAATGGACAAAGCAGAAGATATGCTCACAGAAGAAACAAATGGAGAAAGTGGCATTCATAGTACAGTTGTACAAGAAGTTGCTGGGAAGTCGGAGATAGATGGTCAGGTATTAACTTATTTTGTTAAACTCTTGGTTTATCATTGAACTCTGAATAAGTAAGTCCAACATTTGACTTCTCTGATTCATTTGATACTAACTGGATATCTGGTGATTGACTAATAAATCATATTTAATGAGTGAAGTGGCACTTAATAGAACACACACCTCTGCCATGCTTTGTGGACACAACAGTACAATGACTATGCAGCTCTTAATTGAGGATTTTCCTTGGTTGATGATTGCTAATTATAAAACTCAAAATAAATCTTTTAATTAAAAACTTGCAACTCACTGAGGAAAATTCAGCCAATCCAATGCAACAAGTTGCTGTGAAAACTTTGCTCCCTCTATGATCAATGTCACCATTGCAGTTGGGAAAATTTGCAGCTGTCAACTATCAACAACATTCTGAAAGAAACAACGCACAACATTTTGGGAAAAAGTCAATTTACCTTATTTATGAATGTCAAAGGAACCTTTTTAAAAAATAACCAGGACTCAGGATCACATCTTTGCCAAAATTCATGAACTATTCCTTGAACATCTGGAGTACTAAGTATAGTTTTAATTTTCTTCAGGAAAGTATATAATTGTCTTAGAAGCAATCTGAGAAAGTTAACCCAACCTATCCCTGGGGTGAAGGATTTATCCTATGAAGAAAATTTGAATAGATTGGCCCTGTACCCATTGGAATAATGAAGAATAAAAGGTGACCTTGAAACATAGGATTCTGAGAGTACTGGATAGGATGGATACTGGGAGGATGTTTCCTCTTATTGGTGTGACTGGAACCACAGGGACATAATGTAAAGAATAAGAGCCTTGCTTTTAAGATGAAATTTAGAGGGTCTTCCCCTCCACCCAGCTGAAGAATGTTCCTTCATTGAGTGGTCTTCTCGTGAAAGCAATGCAGGCTGAGTCAGAATTTATTCACAACAAAATTAGATAAATTTTGGATAGGCAAAAGTGTTCAAGGATTACAGGCCACAAACGGCAAAATGTGGTTAAGACCACTGCCAGATCAGCCATGACCTTATTAAATGGTGGAGCAGGCTTGAGTGGTTAAATTGCTCCTATGTACCTATGTTCCAATCTAATGATTATACCATTATCTCTGTCATCTGCAGATGCCAGTTTCTCTACAATCGCAACAGAATGGTAAGCAATGTTAAGTCCTGTACTTGAGTAATATCTTGTTTATAACTTGACCACAAAGCAATAATTTTCATCTACTTCATACTTGCTTTGAGAGTATTTTGTTGGGAAAAGTCTAGTGAGTTTTTTCCACAGTTGCTTGCTTTCTGAAATAGTAAAGAACTGCTGTCCCATGACATCTAAGTGCAGAACTATATGCAACAGCTACTGTGGTACAGTTACTACTGTCATGAATTGTAACTCCCTGAGTAGATTACTTGTGTACAAATTGACCCCTAATTTTCACCTAAAATTGGTTTCAAGAACTACTTTTACACAAGAACATTTGGTATTTTCTATTGTGAAACTCAAGACACTTCATTGTTTACTTTTTTTGAGTGGAACCAGCATAGTTCTGAAATATTCCATGTTTGGGTGACAGTGGCAAGACTGACAGATTCAACTTTTTTTGTGCTTTTTAACGCAATCATCCTGAGGTCCGTCTGAGGAGCATAAAGTAAGAAAATTTCACATTGATCCATGGAAGAGGTATTAGGCCAGGTGGCAAAAGTTTTGTCAAGACTTTTTTAAGGAATGACTTAAAGGCAGATGAACAGAATGGAGGGATCAAAGTGAGGTCCAGAGCTTGGGGCATAAATTGCTGAAGGCATGGTCAGCAATGATGAAGTAATTGAAATCAGGAATACTCAATTGGTTATAATTTGCCGATTGCCCGAAAGCTAAAGGATAGTACAGAGGTGGAACAAAGCTATGAAGAAATTGAAAAACAAATGAAAAAAAACTAAGATTGAGGCTAGACCAAAAACTCTTGTTGGACAGCAAATGTGGACTTAGTGCAAGTTAGTACACGGGCAGCAAATTTTGAATAATCTTGTCTGCAACAATTGACATGAAATTTTCTGGGCATGTATTGAAATAAGGCCAGAAATAACAAAGGCAAAACTGATGGTTTCAGAAGCTAATGAGCTGAGGCAAGGATGATGTCCAGCAATGTAGGACGAGGTGGTCTCTGCGACGGTGTAGATGTATGGTCGGAACTTCATATAGATGTCATATATTGCATCGAGGTTATTATCAGCCTGATACAGTGACGAGGGAGAGGTAAAGAAACAACTTTGTGACTGGGACCAAAGCTGTTGACGTCTGCCTTTCTACTATTTAATTATAGAAAATTTCTACTCTTCCAATAATGGATATCAGGCAAGCTGTCAATTTTCAAGAGAAGAGGGGGAGAAGTAGAGTTGGATGTTGTCATTGTATAGATGGAAGAGCATACTATGATATTGGATGATGTCTCCAAGTATCGACATGTAGATAATAAAGTTAAAATGCCAAGGATAGGACTTAAAGGAGCACCAATCTTGCAACACTTCAAATGTACCTAAATTCGAAATGCAGCACTTCAAATTTACCTAAATTAGAACATAAAACATAGAACAGTACAGCACAGTACAGGCCCTTTGGCCCATGATGTTGTGCCAAAGTTTTACCCTAATCCTAATGTCTATCTAACCTCTACCCCTACCTTGTACTGTCATCCATGTGCCTGTTTATTAGCTGCCTAACTGCCTCTAATGAGGCCGTCTACCCTCTCCGGCAATGCATTCCATGCCCCAACCACTCTGAGTAAAGAATCTACCTCTGATGTCTCCTCTGTATCTACCTCCACTCACTTTAAGACTATGCCCCCTCGTAATAGCTACCTCCACCCCATGGGGGAAAAAGTCTCTGGCTGTCTACTCTGTCTATACCTCTGATCATTTTGTACACCTCTATCAAGTCACCTCTCATCCTTGTCGTTGTAAAGAGAAAAGCCCTGGCGCTCTCAACCTTCCCTCCATTCCAGGCAACATCTTGGTAAGTCTCCTCTGCACCTTTTCCAATGCCTCCACATCTCTCCTGTAATGATGGGACCAGATCTGGACACAGCTGGAGCATAACTTCATGGGTCTCGAAGGCAGTCCCTCTATTCATGAAAGCTAACAGCTCTATCCACCTGGGTTGCAGCTTTCAGGGAACTGTGAACATGAACCCCTGGATCCCTCTGCTCCTCCGCCCTGCCAAGAATCTTTCCATTAACCCTGTATTTTGCTTTCAAGTTTGTCCTTCCAAAGTGGATCGCCTCGCATTTTCCAGGGCTAAACCATCAATGTCCCTTTGTAACCTAGAACAGCCCTCCGTACTGTCAACAACATGACCTACCTTCGTATCGTCCTTCAGCTTGCTAATCCACCCTTCCACACTTTCATCCAAGTCATTTACAAAAGTCACAAATAGAAGACGACCCAGGACAGATCCTTGTGGTACATCACTTCTAACTGAGCACCATGGTGAATATTTCCCATCCACTACCACCCTTTGTCTTCTAAGGGTCAGCCAATTCTGAATCCAATCTGCCATATTTCCCCGTATCCTGTGCCTCCTTATCTACTGCATGAGCTTACCATGGGGAACCTTATCAAACGCCTTACTTAAATCCATGTATACCACATCCACTGCTCTACCTTCATCCATGTGTTTGGTTACCTCTTCAAAGGATTCAATAAGGTTTGTGAGGCATGATTTACCCCTCACAAATCCATGCTGACTATCATGAATCAAACTGTGCCTTTCCAAGTGATCTTAAATCCTATGTCTTAGAGACCTTTCCAATAATACGCTCACCACTGATGTAAGACCAACTGGCCTGTAATTTCTGGGGTTATCCCATTCCCTTTTTTGAAAGGGAATGACATTTGCTTCTCTCCAGTCTACCAGCACTATACCCATAGACAGTGAGGACAAAAAGATCATCACTATAGAACCCTTGGATTAATCCCATCAGGCCCGGGCGGCCTAACTATCTTTCAGGTCGAGACCCTTCTTCAGAAATCTCGACCCAAAACGTCAGCTTTCCTGTTTCTCTGAGGCTGCTTGGTCTGCTGTGTTCATCCAGCTCTATACCATGTTATCTCCACATTTCAATAGTGCTCTTTCCTGACAGCATCTGTTCTCCATTTGTTACCCAGTTCTTGCCTAACTGAATTGTAATTACCCTTCCCCCAATTATAAACCTTACCCTGCTGTATGTACCTATCCTTTTCTATGACTGTTGTAAAAGTAACAGAGTTATGATCGCTACTGCCAAAATGTGCTCCTACCAACAGGTCTAACCCTTGGCCCCGGTTCATTGCCAAACGCCAAATCCAAAGTGGCCTCCTTGTGTTAGTCTATCTACATACTGTGTCAGGAATCCTTCTTGAACCCACTGAACAAAATCTGCTCCATTTAAACTATTACAACTAAAATGTTTCCAATCAATATTTGGAACATTGAAGTCATCCATGACTACAACACTGTGACTTCTGCACCTTTCTAGCATCTGCCACCCAATCCACTCCTCTACTTCTCTGCAACTATTAGGGGGTCTGTTCTTTTTAAAAAAAAACAATAAAGTGACTGCTCCTTTCTTGTTCTGGACCCCAACCCAAACTGACTCTCTGGACACATCATTCTCGAACTGTCTTTCAGTAGCTGCTATACTTGCCCTGACTAGCAATGCCACTCCCCCACTTCCTTTTCCACTCTCCCTGTTTCTTTTGAAGCATCTAAATCCTGGAACTTCCAACAACCATTCCTCTCCGAGTTATCCAAGTTGCTGTAATGGCCGCAACATTGTTGTTCCAAGTACCGACCGATGCTCTAAGTCCATCTGCTTTATTTCTGCTACTTCTAGCATTGAAGTATACACACCTCAAACCATGTGTCCACAATTACGCTCTATTGACTGCATTTCTTTAGAAACAACCTTACTCCCTGTTGTGTCCATTGCAAGGCTGAATACCTCATCCTTGTAATTATAAATCTGGTTCCCCATCCCCTGCCAATCTAGTTTAAACCTTCCCATATAGCTTGAGCAAACCTCCCTCCCAGGATATTTGTGCCATTCCGGTTCAGGTGTAACCCGTCCTTACTGTACAGATCCCACCTTCTCCAGAATGTGCTCCAATTATCCACATTTTGGAAGCCCGTTCTCCTACGCCAGCCCTGTAGCCACGTGTTTAGCTGCGCTGTCTCCCTATTTCTTACCTCGTTATCACGTGGCACTGGTAGTAATCCAGAGATAATTACCCTGTTTGTCCTGGACTTCAGCTTCCAACCTAGCTCCCTGTACTCGTTTTTAATATTCTTTGTCCTTTTTCTACTTATGTAATTGGTACCAATGTGTACCATGACTGCTGGTTGCTCACCGTCCCCTGAAGATCCTTAAGGATCTTGGAGACATTATCTGAGACAGTGCAGACCATGGCACCCAAGAGGTAAGATACCATCCGTTCACCTCGTTCGCGTCCACAGAACAGCCTGTCTTGCCTCTTTACTATCAAATCCCTCAATACAATTGCTCTCCTATTCTCCACCCCCCCCCCCCCCCCCCCCCCCAAAACCCCCGGCCATTCCCTTCTGCGCCACAAGTCCAGGCTCAGTGCTAGAGACCTGTCCGCTATGGCCTTCCCGTGGTAGGTTCCCCCAACAGTATCCAAAATGGTATACTTATTATTGAGGGGAATGACGACAGGGGAACCCTGCACTGTATGCCTGTTCCCTTTCCCTTTCCTGACAGTCACCCAGCTACCTTTTTCCTGTACCTTGGGTGTGACCACCTCCCTGTAACTCCTCTCTGTCACCCCTCAGCCTCCCGAATGATCCAGAGTTCATGCAGCTCCAGCTCCAGTTCCCTAACGGGGTTTTTGAGGAGCTGGCATTGGGTGCACTTCTCGCAGGTGAAGCCAGAGGGGACACCAGCAGTGACCCTTACCCCTCACATCCTGGAAGAGGGGCATACAACTGCCCTAGCTTCCATTCCCTCTCCTCCAGAATTCCAGAAGAATTTAAAGAAATGCCTTACCTTGTCGACTCTCCATGCAGTAGTCTTTTTTTTGATTAGAGGAGGAGGACGTGTGGGAGACACTACACACGTAGTGTTTCTGGTTTAGCCAATACCCAAATGTATCAGTTCCTTACTGGATCATGTTGTCTCCACGCACCCGCCACTGAAAACAAGAAAGCCACTGCTGCATGAGGTAAGTTTTTATACTGGAGAAGAAAACAGCCTTACCTTCCCATCGGCGCACTGGCTGTAAATTAAACTCCGTCCGCCATTCCTGTGTGCATTGGCCCATCTGATCAAGATCCCATTGTACTCTGAGGTAGCCTTCGCTGTCCACAACAGCTCCAATTATGGTGTCATCTGCAAACTTACTAACCATATGTCCTATGTTCTCATTCCAAATCATTTATGTAAATTACAAAAAGCAGTGGACCCAGCACTGATCCTGTGACACTGCTGGTCATAGGCCTCCAGTCTGAAAAGCAACACTCCACCACTACCCTCTGTCTTCTACCTTTGAGCTATTTCTGCCAGGATTTAATGTGATCTAAACTTACTAACCTGTCTACCATGAGGAGCCTTGTCAACTGCCTTACTGAGTTCCACATAGACCACATCCACTGCTATGCTCCTCCTCAATCCTCTTTGTTACTTCAAAAAACTCAATCAAGTTGGTGAGACATGATTTACCACACAGCAGCCATATTGACTGTCCCTATTCAGGATCTACAAAATAAAAACTAAAACATGAAGGAAATTGTTGTGTTTTGATAACTTGTAATAAATTCTCATAACTGTTTCCATCTTTATTAGTCTTGCACACAGGCCGAAGGTGGTTTATTGTATGTCCGGTTGTGGAAAATATTGCAACAGAACTTTCAGAATCTGCATCAGATGTTCCTTCAACTCAACCACAACCAACTTCTACTTTGGGTATGGTTTAAGTTTTTGTCACTGTGGAGATAGATGGCTTGCATTTCAAACTGCACATTGCGACAAAGATTGACATTTTAACAATAAGGAAAATGAAAGATACATGTGCCTTGTAAAATGTAACACGGAAATCTTTCCATGTCCAAGCCCCTTAAATAATTCATCATTTTACTGCTCATTTGAAACATATTAAAGCTCTAGTAGTATCTTAATGTTTGCTATTTAATTATATACTGTTAATTTTAACTTGAATGTATAGTTGTGAAACAAGCCCATAATTTAGTTTCTAAATGGCAACCAAAAAAAATTTCTTCATTAGTAACACCTTTGGTATTTACTTTTCCAGAAGCAGAACTAGGAATTGATGAGCAAGTTGAATCTACAGCGTCTGCTACAAATGATAGCACTTCTGGACATCGTAATGCATCTCCACCTTTGGTACCAGTGCTGTCAAATATTACCTATCCAACAAATTTAGCTGCACAAGCAACAATGTCGCCCCTTATTTCTACGCTATCAATCCAGAGGGAGGATAAAACTGTAAATGAAGCACAACAGAGTAGTCACTGCATATATACTGCTGTTTCAAATGGATCGGATATTTCATTTCAAAGCCACCTTGCAGTTCATGAGCATTTAGAAATTTGTTCTACATCTGTGGTTCCACTGCAGTCAGAAGAAGAACAATCAGATGTGGTTTATAGCCCCCCTGTGGTTGTAGATATGAAACATTGTCCTGTTGTTCACCCTCTTCCGATCCAATCAATATCTACACAAACAGAACATAATATTCCTACTCAATATCCTGAACTTAGCCCAATTCACAGCGTGGTCTTGGAGCACCGGTCTGTACCACAAGCTTGTGTTCCTGACATTATTCCACAATCTGTTGTAAAGCAGCAAACTTTTGCAAACCAGATGCAGTCAGCTGTGGGCATTTCTGGAGCAGTCATTAATACAGCAGTGGGTTCTCAGCCCCAGAGTCCTGCACAGCTAGTTCCAGGTGTTAACCAGCAATTTGCACAAGCGCAATCTCAGTCAGTTACTTTGACTGGTATTATTAGCAGTCAGCAACAACTTTCTCTCGTGGTTGAATCAGACAGTGAAGGTCCACGTAAAATTGAATTTGTGGATAATACAATAAAGACACTGGATGAAAAGTTACGCACTTTACTATATCAAGAACCTGGTGGAATCCTCCCTGCATATCCTGCAGCTGAACCTTCTGAAACTGTTGCTTTGGGAGATGTGGGTTGCGCCGAAGAGCTTTATGCTGAGCCCCTTGATGAAGTCCTAAATGCTGCACTTTCTGTGGCTGTTTCTGTTCATGATGTAGAGAATATAGATGCGCCTATCCATTCTGTTCTACCAATAACCCAAGTCCCTATTATGGGGTCACCACCAAGCTTGCATTCTTTGCCTGCAGAGTTACCTGAAGAAACTTCTAATCAAGTTGTTCTGAGAGAGGTTCTATATCAGCATGTGAAAGCACCAGTATTACCTGTAATGGGAGACTCCATTTTGGCTTCAAAAGCTCTAGAGACTGGATCTACTGATATTACTGTAAGTCGTTTCATTTCCACACTGTCTTTGGGACTTGATTTGCCTTTGAATTTTAAAAATTTGAATTTATAAATTGTCCGTGCATACATAAAACTTTTTATTTTGCATAATAAATTCCAGTAGATTGCTTAAAGTTAGGATACAATTAAATTTTCAAATTCAATTTTACCTGTATTTGTGACTAGCAGATAAATTGCAAGCTAACCTGTAAAATGTCAACTTAAGAGGTATTCTCCCAGTTGTTTATTGTACTTGAGTGAAGGATCGAAAGAATGGCATCGAAAGAATCGGAAAGCTTTTGATTACTTGCATATCATAATCATTCAGATTCCTGTTCTGAATGATAAAACAAAAATCTCTCTCTTTAATTTGGTGTCAAGTTTTAAAATATTAGAATTTAAATTTTGAATGTCTGAAGAAAATTAAACACATATTTATCCCAGTGCTGATAATGCACTCAGAATTGATAATACAATAAATGTTTTGGTGATTTGACACAGCTGGGTCAGTCAAATCCCAAGTTTAAAAGTAAAGTGCTATAATTTCAAATCCAGCAGTAACTGGCTTGAATTAAATGTATAATCTGTACAGAGTATTTTACGGATGGTGTTTTTCTCAGTATGTTGATGGCCAGAGAAATTTGACATACAATATTCCCTGTAGTTTTGTTTGCTGCAGTGTTGACTCAGATTCTGTGTACAACAGTGGCTTTCGGAAACAAGCTACTTGTTAGCACATTGATGTAGGCAGAACTTCCCTGAGACTGCTGCACTTCGAGGGAACATTGCTTTGTCTTCATTGTACAGATATGAATTGGGTAGACAAGTGGCATGTTAATTTTTTTTGGAAGGGGATTGAAGTATAAGAACAACAGACTTTTGTGACAGTTGTGTAGAGCTTTGAGATGGCACTCGTGTACTCTCTGCAGTTTTGATCTCAATATTTGGAGAAGGGTATACCTGCATTGCATGTAGGTTGGTTCCTGAAGTGAGAGGATTGACTATTTGTAGAGTAAAAAAGCTAATTGGGCCGATTACACTCTAGAATTCAGAAAATTAGAGTTGATCTCAAAAAGCTTGTACATTAGGTACTAAGATTCCCCAATGTCAAGATAAGTGGTGGATCAGTTAGGACTGATGAGAAATATCTTCAGTCAAATTACTGAATGTCTTCAGAATTAGCTACCCCAGGGGATTGTGGGTGTTCTGTTTCAATTAAATTTAAGTTATAATAGGAAGTGTGTTTAGTGTCAGGAATTTAACAGGTAATGGGACTGAACAGGAAAATGGAGATGAGACTGTAAATCAGCCATGTCTGTAATAGCTGCTGCACTAGTTTTGAAGGGCATTTTGGCCTACACCTCACTACTTATTTTCTTGAACTAAAATTCCATAAATTAAATCAGTCCATGAGCTCCCACTCTCTGTCCCAACCCCTAACTCATAAATTACATTTGAATCTCTTTCTGTAATCTGCTTCATGATCTACAGGAGAAACTTCAACGTTTCCCTGAAATAAACCATGAACCTGGGAGTGCATGGTGTAATGGTGACTGTGCATTAACGCAGTTCCTGCTGATTGATATCAGAGATAATGGGAACTGTAGATGCTGGAGATTCCAAGATAATAAAATGTGAGGCTGGATGAACACAGCAGGCCAAGCAGCATCTGTGCACAAAAGCATAAGCTTTTGTGCTCCTGAGATGCTGCTTGGCCTGCTGTGTTCATCCAGCCTCACATTTTATTATCCTGCTGATTGATATTGTCTAGATAATGTCATATAGTTGGGAATATTGTCTGCTTCGCAGGTACACCAGCTACTCAATGAAGGCCGAGAGGCTGAGACTGAGCAAGCATTGTGGCATTACTAGCAAGGCCACCCTCTTTGCCTTCCCCAATTGCTGTTGGGACGTGGCGATTGTTAACCTTCTAATAACATCAAGAATGTGGACCAATGTTCACTTGTATCGAAGTACCAAACTGACTAACATGTATCCACTGATTGCATTGAATGCAGAAATCATGCAGAATTAAATCCATACTGACAGACAGGCTATAATCTTGAGTCATGTCTATGTGAATGACATCAAAGGACCATGCAGTACCTCACAAAGTATTTTTTAATGGAACTCCCCATTTTAACTCATCTGGTGGGTTATCCATATATTTGTACCCAAATGAATATTTCCTGTTCGTGGTACATGAACTGTTACGTTGAGCCACCACCTTGAACCACAGCATCTGTGAAGGTAATTACACTCAGTGCTAGTAAGGAAGGGAATTCTAGGATTTTGACAGCAAAGAAATCAGGATACAGTTCCAAGTCAGGATATTATTGGGGTTGAAGGAGAACTTGTAGATGAAATTCACTTGCATCTATGACCAGACCTTCTGAGTGGTAATCAAGAAGGATTATCTTTCTTCCTGATCTGCTGTTTGAAGGATATCATTTGTATTTAAACTGCTAAAAAGTGATGAATCAGCTTTCATGGTCTCAAAGAACACAAAGAGACCTTTTGTGTCTGTGCTGGCTCTTTTTAACTACATAAATATTTTTATGGGTGGAAATTAAAACTGTGCTGTGGGTGCTATTGATGAAAAGATGGAAGAGACAGTGGAATTTTTATAGTATGGATACGGAATGTGAGAAGTGCAAATTGAGAAACCCTGCAGTACATCACTGAAACAGGGAATGAGGGCACTTTGCAGTCCTGAGCTTTTCTAAAACTTTGTGGAACTCTGTATCAGTGTTGATTAGATGTAAACCTGGTGCCTGTGCTTTGTGCATGTATTAACCTCTATGTATGAATGTTTCTTGGAGGCAATTTATCAGGTGATGGTAGATTGTGAACTGTGTTGCAGAACAAAAAGTCACTGGAGCTGGTTATAAATTTTGGAGAATAGAGCATTTACCCTGGCTAGCAGTTTCCGTAAACTTTGCCTAATTTCCTGTTCATTTTCATAATAAAGATAATTCAGGATTTAACTAAAGGAAAAAAACAAACGTGCATTTGCTGAAAAAGACTTGATTGTAGGGAAACTAGGTCTCAGTATTACTCTACTCTTGTAAGTAAATTATCACATTCAGGTCCCTTTTTAATTTTTAATTCATGCTTCTTGAAAATGTAGCAAGAGGAAGTGGGTTTCAACAATGATTTTCAGTAATATTGCTCCCTTTGTTGAATGTCTTCCTAAAAGTTCGCAGCTAAGTGATTTGGCTGTTCTACTTACATCTCCTATTCCTTCCAATGAAGTAAACAAACACCAAAATTGGTGAAGAGAAAATGGTTTACATTTTGAGGCCAGTGACCCTTCTTCAGAATGGGTCCAGTGATCTAGTTAAGAGGAAGAAGGAAGCTTACTTAAGGTTGAGGAAGCAAGGATCAGACAGGGCTCTAGAGGTCTACAGGGTAGCCAGGAAGCAACTGAAGAATGGATTTAGGAGAGCTAGAAGGGAGTATGAGAAAACCTTGGTGGGTAGGATCAAGGAAAACCCCAAAGCTTATGCGGGGAACAAGAGGATCGCCAGTATGAGATTAGGGCCAATCGGGGATAGCGGAGGGAACTTGTGCGCAGAGTCAGAGGTGGTAGGGGAGGCCCTTAATGAATATTTTGCTTGTTGTTAGGAAGGGGGATGTGCTAGAAATATTGAAAAACATGAGGATAGATAAGTCTCCTGGGCCAGACAGGATATACCCAAGGTTACTAAGGGAAGTAAGGGAAGAGATTGCTGCCACTTTGGCAATGATCTTTGCATCCTCTGGATTGTCCACTGGAGTAGTACCAGAAGATTGGAGGATGCCAAATGTCATTCCCTTGTTCAAGGAAGGGAATAGGGATAATTCTGGAAATTACAGGCCAGTCAGTCTGTCTTCTGTGGTGGGCAAATTATTGGAGAGGATTCTGAGAGATAGTAAACAAAGAAACCTACAGCACAGGAACAGGCCCCTCGACCCTCCAAGCCTGCACTGATCAAGATCCTCTGTCTAACCTGTCATCTATTTTCTAACAGTCTGTGTCCATTTGCTCCCTGCCCATCCATGTACTTGTCCAAATATATCTTAAAAGACGCTAATGTGTCTGCGTCTACCACCTCTGCTGGCAACGCATTCCAGGCACCCCTCTGTGTAAAGAACTTTCCACGCATATCTCCCTTAAACTTTCCTCCTCTCACTTTGAACTCATGACCCCTAGTAATTGAGTCCCCCACTCTGGGGGAAAAAGCTTTTTGCTATCCACCCTCTCTCTCCCCCTCATGATTTTGTAGACCTCAATCAAGTCCCCCCCTCAATCTCTGTCTTTCTAATGAAAATAATCCTAATCTATTCAACCTCTCTTCATAGCTAGCACCTTCCATACCAGGCAACATCCTGGTGAAGCTCCTCTGTACCCTCTCCAAAGCATCCACATCCTTTTGGTAATGCGGCCACCAGAACTGACACAGTACTCCAAATGTGGCCGAATCAAAGTCCTATACAACTGCAACATGACCTGCCAACTCTTGTACTCAATACCCCGCCCAATGAAGGAAAGCATGCCATAAGCCACCTTGACCACCCTATTGACCTGCGTTGTCACCTTCAAGGAACAATGGACCTGAACACCCAGATCTCTCTGTTTATCAATTTTCCCTAGGACTTTTCCATTTACTGTATAGTTTGCCCTTGAATTTGATCTTGCAAAATGCATCACCTCGCATTTGCCCGGATTGAACTCCATCTGCCATTTATCTGCCCAACTCTCCAGTCTATCTATATTCTGCTGTAATCTTTGACAGTTCCCTTCACTATCAGCTACTCCACCAATCGTAGTGTCAATCAGCAAGCTTGCTGATCAGACCACCTACACCTTCCTCCAGATCATTTACATATATCACAAACAACAGTGGTCCCAGCACAGATCCCTGTGGAACACCACTGGTTACAAGTCTCCAATTTGAGAAACTCCCTTCTACTACTACCCTCTGCCTCCTGTTGCCCAGCTAGTTTTTTTATCCATCCAGCCAGCACACCCTGGACCCCATGTGACTTCACTTTCCCCATCAGCCAGCGATGGGGAACCTTATCAAACGCCTTACTGAAGTCCATGTATATGACATCTACAGCCTTTCCCTCATCAATCAACTTTGTCATGTCCTCAAAGAATTCTATTAAGTTGGTAAGACATGACCTTCCCTGTACAAAACCATGTTGCCTATCACTGATAAGCCCATTTTCTTACAAATGGGAATAGATCCTATCCCTCAGTATCTTCTCCAGTAGCTTCCCTACCACTGATTTCAGGCTCACTGGTCGATAATTACCTGGATTATCCTTGCTGCCCTTTTTAAACAAGGGGACAACATTAGCAAGTCTCCAGTCCTCTGGGACTTCACCCGTGTCTAAGGACACTGCAAAGATATCTGTTAGGGCCCCGGCTATTTCCCCTCTTGTTTCCCTCAGTAACCTGGGATAGATCCCATTCGGACCTGGGGACTTGTCCACCTTAATGTCTTTTACGTTACCTAACACTTCCTCCTTCCTTATTATCAACTTGACCTAGACTAAGCAAACATCTGTCCCTAACCTCAACATCCGTCATGTCCCTCTCCTTGGTGAATACCGATACAAAGTACTCGTTAAGAATGTAACCCGTTTTCTCTGACTCGGCGCATAACTTTCCTTCTTTGTCCTTAAGTGGGCCAATCCTTTCTCTAGTTACCCTCTTGCTCTTTATATATGAATAAAAGGCTTTGGGATTTTCCTTAACCATGTTTGCCAGCAATATCTCATGTCCCCTCTTTGCCCTCTTAATCCCTTTTTTTCAGATTTGCTGTACATTCCCGATATTCTTGCAAAGCTTCGTCTGTCTTCAGTCGCCTAGACCTCATGTATGCTTCCTTTTTTCTCTTGGCTAGTCTCATAATTTCACCTGTCATCCATGGCTCCCTAATCTTGTCTTTTCTATTCCTCATTTTCACAGGAACATGTCTCTCCTGTTATCATTATTTAGAAAAACAGTTTGATTAGAAATAGTCAGCATGGCTCTGAGGGGGGCAGGTCATGCTTCACAAGCCTTATTGGATTCTTTGAGGATGTGACAAAACACGTCAATGAAGGTAGAGCAGTGGATGTGGTGTATATGGATTTTAGTAAGACATTTGATAAGGTTCCCCATGGTAGGCTCATTCAAAGTAGGGAGGTATGGGATTCGGGAAAATTTGGCTGTCTGAATACAAAACTGGCTGTCTACTAGACAGCCAGAGGGTGGTAGCAGATGGAAAGTATTCAGCCTGGAGCTCAGTGACCCAGCAGTGTTCCACAGGGATCTGTTCTGGGACCTTTGATCTTTAAAGGGTGGGTTAGTAATTTTGCTGATGACACATAAGGTTGGTGGGGTTGTGGACAGCGTGGCGGGCTGGGACATTGACAGCATGCAGAGCTCTCAGTGGCAGTTGGAATTCAACCCTGAAAAGTGTGAAGTGATTCATTTTCGGAAGGTCGAATTTGAATGCCGAATACAGGGTTAATGGCAAGATTCTTGGTGGTGTGGAGAAACAGAGGGGTTTTGAGCTCCACGTGCATAGGTCCCTCAAAGTTGCTACACAAGTTGATAGGATTGTAAGGAAAGCGTGTGTTATGTTGACTTTCATTGGCAGGGGAATTGCGTTTAAGACCTGTGATGTTATGCTGCATCTTATAAAACCCTGGTTAGACCACACTTGGAATATTGCATCCCATTCTGGTCACCTCATTACAGGAAAGATGTGGAAGCTTTGGAGAGGGTGCAGAGGAGATTTACCAGGATGCTGCCTGGACTGGAGGGGAGGTCTTATGAGGAAAGGTTAAGGGAGCTAGGGCTTTTTTCATTGGAGCGAAGAAAGATAAGAGTTGACTTGATAGAGGTGTACAAGATGGAGAGACAGAGTGGATAGCCAGAGACTTTTTCCCAGGGCGGAAAAGACTATTATGAGGGGACATAATTTTAATGTGTTTGGAGGAAGATATAAGGCAGATGTCAGCTAGGTTCTTTACACAGAGTGGTGGGCATGTGGGAATGCGCTGCCGTCAATTGTAGTGGAGTCAGATACTTCAGGGATCTTTAAGCGACTCTTGGATAGGCACATGGAGGACAGTAAAATACTGGGCTTGATGGACAGATTGATCTTATTAGTATGATAGGTCGGCACAATGCCAGGGGCCATATTGCCTGTGCTGTGCTGTGCTCTTCTATGTTTTATGAAATGCCAAGTTCCAATAATCTTACCAGTTTGATTATGATCCGGAGAAAATTCACTGAAATGTCACACAACTATCATTTCTGCTTATCAATAATGTTTCAAATTTGAGAAGATTTGTAGCTCAGGTTGCGGTTGTGGATGTGAGTTTGTTCGCTGAGCTGGAAGGTTAGTTTTCAGACGTTTCGTCACCATTCTAGGTAATGTCATCAGCGAGACTCCGACGAAGCGCTGGTGTTATGTCCCACTTTCTGTTTATCTGTTTAGGTTTCCTTGGGTTGGTGATGTCATTTCCTATACCTATACAGTGTATTCAAAAAGAATGGGTACCCAATGAACACAGTCCACTGATTTCTCAGCAACAAACCCAAACAAACAGACAAAACGGGCCCAGAAACCATAACCACTCTCCCCTACATCAAAGACATTTCCGAAATGACTGCCAGACTACTCGGACCTCTTGACATCAGGGTAGCTCACAAACCCACCAACACAGTAAAACAGCAGCTAATGAACTTAAAAGACCCTATACAGACAACAAACAAAACAAACGTCTTCTACAAAATACCTTGCAAGAAATTGGACAAACTGGCAGAAAGCTAGCCACCAGGATACATGAATATCAACTAGCCACAAAACGACATGACCCACTATCACTCGTATCCTTACATACAGATGAGGAAGGACACCACTTTGATTGGGACAACACATCCATCCCAGGACAAGCCAAACAGAGACACGCATGAGAATTCCTAGAAGCATGGCATTCCAACCGGAACTCCATCAACAAACACATTGATTTGGAGCCAATCTACCATCCGCTGAGAAAAAGAACAGGAAATGACATCACCAACATGGGAAGTGACATCACCAACCCAAGGAAACCTAAATAGATAAATAGAAAGCGGGACATAACACCAGCGCTCCATCGGAGGCTCACTGATGTTACCTAGAATGGTGACGAAACGTCTGAAAACTAATCTTCCAGCTCAGCGAGCAAACTCACATCCAGAATGTTTCAAATACTTAATATTCTAGCAGAGTCTGTAGAATTACAGCATCGTGGAACAGGAAGCTATTCACAAGGGAGGGAGAAAAGAGAAATGTAGTTAAAATTGGAGATCGTATAGTTAGGAGGTTAGTCGCTGTTTCTGTGACCAGTATCAAGAGTCCTGAAGACTGTCTTGCGTTATGGAAACCGTTAAAGGTTGCACGGAAGGCTCAGCAGGGGCTATGCAAATTTCCAGAGCAATTAGGACCGTATGGAGAGGCTCAGGAATCTAACTTCAGGTGTGGAAGGAAAGGGGACAACAATGAGAAGGCACTGGACTGAGGGTGGTGTACTTAAATGCATGCTGAATTTGAAGAAAGTTAAATAAGCTTTTAGTGTAGATTGAAATTTGCATGTACAGTCTTGTGGTTATTACAAGAGATGTAGCTGGAAGGGGCTCTGGGATGGGCACTAAATATCCAATGGTGCTCAAAATGACAGGTAAGTGAGCCGATGGAGTGCGGTTGCCTTGTTAGTAAGAAATGAAATGAAATTGATAGCAAGAAGTGATATAGAGTCAGAAGGCATAGAACCTATGTGGTTAGAATTGAGGAACCGCAAAGGAAAAAGGACCCTGGAAATTATGTATAGGCTTCCTAGCAGTATTCAGGATGTGGGGAATAAGTCAGGAGACAGAAAAGACATATATAAGAAAGGTACAAATAAAATCATTATGGGAGACCTCAGTATACAGTAGACTTGGAAAATCAAGTTGGTAGCAGGTCTCAAGATGAGGAATTTGTGGAATGTCTGCAATGTTTATTTTGGAGCCACTTAGGGTAGAGCCCATTAGGGAATAAGCAGTTCTGCATCTGGTAATATGAAATGAGGCAAGCTTAATTAGAGAGTTAAAGATTTCTGTAGGGGACCGTAACACCAATATGATAGAATTAAAACTGCAGTTTGAAAGAAGTTTGAATTGGATGTAATGTTATTACAATTGAGTAAAGGTAACTGCAACAGAAGTGAGGGAGGAACCAGCCAGACTTGATTGGAAAGAGATCTGAGCAGGGAACACAGTGGAGCAGCAATGCTGGGCGTTTCTGGGTGTAAGTTGGGAGGCACAGGACAAATTCTTCCCAAGGAAGAAGAAATGTACTAAAGGGAGTGTGAGGCAACCGTGGAAAACTTGGCAATTCAGACAGTGTAATAGCAAAAGAAAAAGCATACAATGTGGTGAACGTTAGTAGGAAACTAGAGGATTGGGAAGTCTTCAAAACAAGCAGAGGATAACTTTAAATAAAAAACTATAGGGGTGCAGAAGATGAAATATTCCCAGTAATAAGCTGGCTATAAAAGAAATTGCAAGAGTTTTTCTTTGATATATCGATGGTAGGAGTGAGACACTGGACTGCTGGAAAATGAGTCTGGAGAAGAAATGGGGAACAGAGAAATTGCAAAGGAACTGAATAGGTACTTTGTGTCAGTTTTCATGGTGGGGAAAAAACAGCAACATACCAGACTTTCAGGAGACTTGGGACAGCAGTGAGTGTAATGGCCATCACTCAGTAGAAAATGCTGGGGTAGTTGAAAGGTCTGAAGATGAATAAATCATCCACTCCAGATGGACCACACCCAAGAGTTCTGAAGGAGATTGCTGAGGAGATTGTGGCAGCATTGGGAGTGGTCTTTCGGGAATCACTGGAGTGGGGAAAGGCCTCAGTGTTGGAATGTGGGTAATGTAACACCACTGCTTAAGAAGTGGAGGGAGTCAGAAAAAGGGATATTATAGATCGATTAGCCTGACCTTGGTCATTAAGATTTTAGCACCCATTATTAAGCATGAGATTGCAAAATACTTGGAAGTGCATGCTAAAATAAATTCATGGAGTAGGTCACGCCTGAAAAATGTTAGATCTCTTTTTGAGGAGGTAACAGACAGGTAAGACATGAGAGAGCCAGTGGACTTGATATATTTGGATATTGGAAAGGCTTTTTACAAGGTGCTGTACAGGAGGCTGCTAAATAAGACGAGCCCATGGTGTTCGGGACAAGGTACTGGCATGGATAGAGGATTTGCTGACTGGCAGAAGACAAAGAGTGAGGATAAAGGGGTCTTTTTCAAGATGGCAGCTGGTGACCAATGGAGCTCCATACTTGTCCATGGTGAGAACAAAAAGTTTCCCATTCTATACTAATGATCTGGGCAAAGGAACTGAGGGCATTGTTGCTAAGTTTGCCGATGGCACAAGGATGGGTAGAGGGACAAGTAGTGTTGAGGAAGTGGGAGTGTCTGAAATAAACGTTTATTAAAAAAAAATCTTCTAAATGGGCCTGAATCTGTGCCTAGCCCTGGACCCAAACTGCTTGTATCCAGAATTTGTAAACAATAAATCCAACGCAAGTGTTGACTGGATATATAAGTAAGTTTGTATCTCATTGCTTAGGTTGAGAAAAAATGTTTCAGTTGAACGTCTTGAAAGATTGCCTCTGCTTCCAGGCCTCTTCACTCAGGTCTGAAGTAGCGGAAATGAGGACGGGTGAAAGTGAAACCAATGAGGCTGGAGTCGAACTGAGTTTGCGTAGGAGAGGAAAAATTTGGAAGAAGGATGGGGTCAAAGGGGTGGTGGATGGTGAAAGAAGGGATGGGCCCAAAGTGAGGGGCAGCCAAATAGTTCTGTCGGCTGCAAAACAAGGAAGGCAGTTTCAACTCTTCTTCAAAGGAATCATGTATTGTACGAATTTACTATCTAAGTGAACTTCAGTTGGGCAGTTTAATACTGAACAATGACTAGAAGCAAACATGCAACTGCTTAGCTCTGACTTCCCCTGCCTGTGTAAAGTGCAAGGACAGTTATGGCTTTTTGCATATTGCTGCGTGCCAGTTACATTGTTTAAAGTATTGTTGCCCAATTTTGCCTGTCTGCGCACACTAATTTAAATGCTATGGTGTCTTGAAATTGATGCTTTCTTTGAATGTTGTGGATTTGTTTACTGGAGCAATGATGATTATTAAGGATGTTATTCAACACTTCTGCTTTGAGAGTTCAAAAACCACATTTGTCAGCACAAATACAGGAGATTGAGTTGGTGGAAATGAATGGAGCCCCAGAGGAAATCTCAAGAGCTAATGAGCCAAGAGTACAGCATTGGAACAGGCCCTTTGGCCCACCAAGGCTGTACCATTACGTGGTGCCTTTTTAAACTAAAAACCTTTTGCCTCTATGTTGTCCACATTCTTCTATCCCCTGCTTATTCATACATCTGTTAATGTTGCTATTATATCTGCTGCTGCCACTACATTCCAGGTATTTGCCACCCTCTTTACAAAACTTGCCTCTCATATCTCCTTCAGACGTTCCTCCTTTTACCTTAAATCTGTGTACCCTAGTAATTGACATTTCTCCAGTAGGAAAAAGATTCTGGCTTTCCATTTTATTCATGCCTGTCATCATTTTGTAAACTTCTATTAGTTCACCCTTCATCCTTTGACATTCAAGTGAAAACAGTCCAAGTTTTTCCAATCTTTTCTCATCGTCAGTACCCCTCAAACCACGCAACATCCTCACAAACTGTTTCTTTACCCTCTCCAAAACCTGCACATCCTGCTGGTAAGTGTGGTAACCATAGCTGTATCCAACGTTCCAAATACGGCCAAACTGAAGTTATTGATAGCTCCAACATGACTTGCCCATTTTTATACTTTGTGTCGTACCCAATGAAGGGAAGCATGCCAAATAGCACCTTGACTGTCTTATCCATTTGGGTTGTCACTTTGGGGGAATTGTGGACCTGTACCCAAGATCCCTCTTTATGTTGATGCTGTTTAGAGTTTTGCCATTTATTGTATACTTCCCTCCTGCTTTAGATATCCCAAAATGCACCACCTCGCATTTGTCCAGATTAAACTCCATCAGCCATTTCTCCATCCTAATCTCTAGCTTATCTGTACACAATAAAAACCGAAAAAAAACTGCGGGTGCTGTAAATCAGGATCAAAAACTCAAGTTGCTGGAAAAGCTTGGCAGGTCTGGCAGCATCTGCAAAGAAGAAATCAGAGTTAATGTTTTGGGTCCAGTAAGCCTCCCTCAGAACTGATAACTAGGAAAATGCCAGTTTATATTTAGAAAATAGGGAGGCTGGTGGGGAAGGGAGTAATTTATAGGATAGAGCTTAAAAAGAGAAGAACTGTTGGACAGACAAAGGAATTTGACAACAATCTGGTTGGGAGGGTGAATAGTTGTGAATCGAGATTGAAAGAGACTAACAACAGGTTGTCTGTAATGGCCGGCTATGTGATAACAGGGGCTGGTGTGTGGTGTAGGGGGCTAGGACATGGGACAGTTTAGGCCCTAAAATTATTGAACTTGATATTGAGTCCAGTGGGCTGCAGGGTCCCTAAGCAGAAAATGAGGTGTTGTTCTTCTAGCATGGGCTGAGCTTCACAGGAACACTGCAGCAAGCAAGAGAGACAGATGTTTGTGGACTTTTGGAAGGAGGTAGAAGCGAGCTGTGCAGGGCTGGGATACTGTCAGCTTGGAAGCAGTGAGTGGGAGATGGCCAGATAAAATGAGGTCAGTGACTGTTGTTGAACCGATGCCTGGTGTGCCATGTTGGGGTCATGGCCCAGGGAAAGATAGGAGGAGGTATCTGAGAGCCGGCACTCATCTTCTGCAAGGTAGAGATTAGTATGCCAGATTACCACAGCATCATCCTGCTCCTACGATGCTGCTTGTCCTGCTGTGTTCATCCAGCTCTACACCTTGTTATCTCAGATTCTGCAACACCTGCAGTTCCTACTATCTCTGAAACAGTCACCCATATCAGCAGGCTTATAATCAAAATCAGAGTTAGATCTAAGTGCAGTCCGTTTAGAGGAAGATTGGATTTTGGAGATAGGTGAGGGGGGCAGAGAAATTGAGGTGACTAGTATCACGTTGAGCGATCTCGATGAACATACTGAGTGCAGGTGAAAGGCCAGAGGGAGGGGTCCAGATGGAGGGAAAATGTTGGAACTGGGCAAAGAGTTCTAGGGGATGGGGAGTGGACTCTTGTCCAAAAGAAGTGGGCATGGAGGCAAAGATGTCGGAAGAAGGGTTCAGTGTCATGTGCCTGAAATCCGTTAAGGTGGGGATGCAGAGGAATAAAGCTGAGGCCTTTGAGTACGGAACGTTCAGCATCGGAGAGCAGAAGGTTAGGAGAGCTGATAAATACCTGACAGGAAATGGGGTTGGGAGAGGTGTTGGAGTCAGAGGGAGGAGGGGGAGAGGAAGGGTCCAGAGGGCTTGAGCCGGCATGTTACGATACTCTTAAAAAGGTCAAGAGTGTGCACGTGAAGTCGCATGACTCGCAGTGTGGATCTCAGGATGCGGTATGAGGAGGTGTCTATGGAATGTTGAACATCATGGAGATATGTGATCCTGGGAGGTTTCAAAGCATGAGGGATGAAACATCAGTTGTAATCTACATGGAGTGAGTCTGAACCGCTGGCAATCATAGAGGACTGTGATATGGCTGTGGAAATGAGTTTTAGCAAATACTTGGTCAAACACCAGAAGTGACAGTGAAATTAACGTCAAAGGGCGAGAAGAATGATGAGAACGAAGATCCAGTTGGAGAGAGAAGCAGAACTTCTTCAAGGTGGGCATATCTTGAAGAGATGTGGCGTTGAGTTAAATACTAAATAAAAACAGAACTGCGGATGCTGTGAATCAGGAACAAAAACAGAAGTTGCTGGAAAAGCTCAGCAGGTCTGGCAGCATCTCTGAAGAAAAATATCAGTTAGCGTTTAGGGTCCAGTGGCCCTTCCTCAGAACTGATGGTAGCTGGATAAATGTCAGTTTATATGCAGAAAATAGGGAGGTGGGTGGGTACGGAGTAAATGATAGGGTAGAACCTAAAGAGAGAGAAGAATAGTTAGACAGACTAAGGAGCTGATAACTCTAGCTTATCTATGTCTTGCTGTGTCCTCTGGTAATCTTCCTCTCTATCTTGCCCAATCTCCGTGTCATCCACAAACTTACTAATTATGCCACCAGCATTCTCCTCTAAGCCATTTATATATATATTACAAACAGTTCTGACTCCTATAGAATACCACGAGTTGGAGATCTACAATTTGAGAAACACCCTTCCACCGCTCCTCTGTCTTCTATGACTAAACCAGTTCTGTAACCATCTTATTAGCCCACTGTGTATTCACTTTCTGTATCAACTTGCTGTGATGGGCCACCTTAAAAGCCTAATATCCTGGAAAGATTTTAACTGCTAAAATGTTAACTAATCAAGTGGAAATTAATTTTTAATGGTTTCTTAAATTTTAATTGCTGTCAAGCTCCTCAGGCACTAAAAATTAAACTTTATAGCTTTTCATGTCTCATTGCTTTTATGCATTAATTATTGGTAACTTTAAAAAAAAAGGCTTTTGTTTATATATCTCTTATCATCTTTGTTCAACTTTCATGTTTACATATTGATATACATCTTTATTTAGACTCTGCCTACTCTAAGAGGATCCTCACTGTGGGTGGTTCAGGAGATGTGCTTTTGTTTGCCATGTTTTCACAGATTCCAGTTGCCCTCAAGAGCGTACTATACTGTATCCTGATTTCCACAGTTGATTTTTCTCATTGAAACCCATGTAAAGTCTCTGAATTGTTGGGAGCATGTTGAACTGTAAGAAATATTTAATCACCACTGACATCAGAATCTCCATCAAGACTTTTGGTGGTGATAATGGCAAAAGGAATGTTGGTCAATATGCCAGCAAAGTTCCCTGCTAATCGTAGAATGATGCTATAAGAATATTTTTACACATACCTGAACATTAGGTAGTCCTGCTATAGCATCTGATGCAAAAGACAGTACCCCCAGTAATCTCTGTGTATAGTGGGCATAAACACAATAGAGAGGCTTGAGTGCTACCAGATAAGGCAAACTTATGGGATAATGTAGGGGGAGGGGCTTAGATTAGTTCACAGGTCAGCGCAACATCAAGGGCCGAAGGGCCTGTTCTGCGCTATATTGTTCTATGTTCTAACATTTAAGTTTTTAATTCATTCATGGGATGAGGGTGTCTTTGCTTACGCAGAGTTTGTTGCCTGTACCTAAATGCCCAGAGGGCTGTACGAGTCAACCACGTTTGCTGTTGGTCTGGAATCACATACAGGCCAGACCAGGTAAGGGTGGCAGTTTCCTTCCCTAAAGGACATTAGTGGACCAGATTTTCCAACCGCCCACAATGGATTCATGTTCATCATTAGACTCTTCATTCCAGATTTCTAAAAACAAAAAATTGAATTCAGATTCTACTATCTGGCATGGCTGGATTCAAATCCAACTCCCCAGGATATTATCTGGATCTCCGGATTAACAGTCCAGCAATAATACCACTAGGTCTTCACCTCCCTGATGCTAACTCAGCAGGATGAAGAAATGAAAAAGAAATCTTGTTTTATTCGTCTCTGCAACATTTAATCTGACCAGGTGCTTATAACATCACAATTTATAAGTTTCTTAATTTTTTATAATTTGCCTATTATGATTTCAGCTGATGTTGTTACCTATCAAGTTAGGGGGTGGCATCGTGACTCAGTGGATAGCAGCCTGTTTAGCACCGGGGACCTGGATTGATTCCACCCTTGGGCGACTGTCTGTGTGGAGTTTGCACATTCTCACTGTGTCTGCTTGGGTTTCTTCCAAGTGCTCAAGTTTTCTCCCCACAGTCCAAAGATGGGCAGGTTGTGTGGATTAGCAGTGTTAGTTGCCCGTAGTGTTCAGGGATGTACAGGCTGGGTGGATTAAGGGAAATGCAAGGTTTTCAGGATAGGTTAAAGGAGTAGTTCTTGGTGGGATGGTCATTGGAGATTGGTGTGGACTTGATGGGCCACCGGTCCTACTTCCAAAATATAGGGATTCTATGATGCCGAATCAGATCACAGTCAGTAATCTGGCTTAATGGATCACACTTAGATTTGAGTTTGATTTTAACAACTAGTCTCTTGCTTAAACGTAAGTATGCAATGCTGTAAATTTGACTTTCGCCATAAAACAGAATTTATTACAAAAGCAATGATGATAAAATGGAATAATCCAAGCTATCTGCTAATAATTCAAATTTAGTGATATTAAACGCCGACTATGAGTATAATCCATTTTTTGTTTGCTCATGGGAAGTGGGTTGCAGGTTGGCCAGCACTTTTATGTGCTGTCCCTAGTTGCACTTGAGAAGATGTTGGTAAGCTGCCACTTTGAACTGCTACAATCGACATGATGTAGGCTGACCAACAATTCCCCGAGGAGGGAGATTCCAGGATTTTGACCCAGTTCCAGTGAAGAAACAGTAATATATTTCCAAGTCCAGATGGTGAGTGACTTAGAGGGGATCTTGCAGAGTGTAGTGTTCCTACATATCTGCTGCCCTTGTCTTTCTAGATGGAGGTGATCTTGGGTTTGGAAGGTGCTGTCTAAGGATCTTAAGCTTCTTGAGTAATATTGGAGTTGCACTCGACTGGATAAGTAGGGCATATTCCGTGACATTTGTGGCTTGTGGCTTGTACCTTGTCGATGGTGGACACACTTGGGAAGTCAGGAGGCAAGTTACTCAGTGTTCCCAGCCTCTGACCTGCTCTTGTAGCCTCTGTATTTATGTGGCGAGGCCAGTTGAGTTTATGGTCAGTGGTAACCCCAGGGATTCAATGGTGGCAGTACCATTGAATGTCGAGGAGCAGTAGTTAGATTGTCTGTCTCTTATTGGAGATGGTCTTTGCCTGACATTTGTGTGGCACAAATATTACCTGCCATTTGTCAGTCCAGGCCTGCATATTGTCTAGATCGTATTTCATTTGAAAATGGACTGCTTCCATACCTGAGCAGTCATGAATAGTGCTAAACATATTGCAGTCATTGACAAATATCCTCACTTCTGACCTTATGATGGAGAGAAGTCATTGATGAAAAATTGTTTGATTATGATAAATAATTATTTAGATATTAAAAGAAAATATACACCAGGTTATTGGGCCTACAGCATTACCCTGAGGAATTTGAATTGTATATGTAAATCACAGTTTATATCACAACTATTTGATACTTGATCAAAAGTTAACAGTTTGGTCTCTCTCTTGTAACTGCAGTTATTTTAGAAACCTACTGCAGAAGTGGTCAGTGGAGAACTCTTTTAAATTTTTTTTGTTGTTTGAGTTCTGAAGTGCCGATAAACGATTTGTGTAATTTTAAAGTTCCCAAGTTCTCACAATGAGTAAAATCGATAAATTTCCCTTTTAGCTTTTTATCTGTATGAAATAGTTTTAAAAGCCTGTTAGATTTTTTTTTCAAAAACTCGTAGAGTTTGTAAAGATGTATTGATACTTAATTTCCATTCTTGACCTGTTTGCAGGTAACAGGTAAAACATGATCTCAGCATTCTTGTAACTTCAAGAAAGAAGATCTTAAATTCAGTTATTATTGAAATATGACATGCAATGGAAGTAACATTGCTGAATCCCCATTTGACCAACATCTAGGGTTAGCTGTTGACCAGATGCTGAACTGGACGAGCCGTATAAATTTCATGGCGACTAAAGCAGGTTGGAGGCTGAGAATTCTGTAGTGCGTAAATCTCCTGTTGTCTCCCAAGAACGTCTATCATCTCCAGACCAAGTGACAAGTGTTTTGGAGTTTGATCTACTTGTCTGGATGAGTGCATCTTCTGCTATATTTGAGAAGCTCAAAACCATCCAGGATACAGCAATCTGCTTGATTGGCATGCTGTCTACAACCTCCAAAGTTCATTTCCTGTACCACCAATTCACAGTGATGGTGTATACCATCTTCAAGTTTCAATGCAGCCATTCACCAAAGCTCTTTTTATGGCACCATTCAACCCCATTGCTTCTATCATCTAGAAGGACAAGTGCAGGCATATGCCTGTGAGCACCACAACCAGCAAATGGCCTTCCAAGCGACACAACATCCTGATTTGGAATCACCATTTCTTCACAGTCACTGGGCCGAAATCCCTGAAATCCCTTCCTAACAGGTCTGTGTTATTGCAATTCAGTGGGTCAGTAACAAGAAATCACGAGCCACCATTCCCAAGTCTTCAAAATGTGAAAATTTGTCTAAACCACCAAACTGTCCATTTGTACCTTATTGTCTAATACAGATTAAAAGAAATAACCTGGTGTACATTTTCTTTTAATATCTAAATAATTATTTATCATAATCAAACAATTTTTCACCAATGGAAAAATTAGACTAGAGAAATTAATAATCTACGAAGTATAACTAAAATAACAATTTAAAATTTTGGGTCAATGACCTTTCATCAGAATGTGATTTTTTTAAAAAAAATCTTCAATACCTGTCAATACCTAAAAGAATGCTTCTTAGCTGTACTATTGAATTTTCAGTGCCTGAGAGGTTATGTGCAGGTTTAATTGATATCTACCATTGAAATTTATCAACATGTGACATTCAATCCATGACACTCGTAACTTTGACAATATCAGTGAGACTATTGATCTTTAATCATGCACCTGATGCTCACCTAAAATTATCCAACATTAAAGTCAGGCAACACCATTAGGTTTATTGTTATTTTGATCACAAAACCTAGTGCTATGGAATGTTATATGAGAGGCTATTTGGCAGTTTGGTTATATGCTGGTGTTTTCTTTTTGTTTTTCCACAAATTGTCTGATTTAGTCTAACTCTCTTCAATAATTTTTAATATTCTATTGCAAGCAGTTATCTAATTTCATTTATGCACTCTCCTTCAACTCTAATTTCTAGCAGAAAATTCAATGTTCGAACCACTCTGTTTAATGATTTTTAATCTAACTTTCCTGCTAATTTTGTTTGTGTTAATCTCATAGTTGTGTACTGACAAATAATTGGAAACAATTTTTCTTTTTATCCTAATTTTGAAGAGAGATCCATTATAGGAAGATTGGAATCAGAGTTAATAATTCACTAAGTCTTTCTTCCATGTATCCGCCTTTAAAATGTGTCCTATGATTTTTCTCACCTACATTAAAAACAGAAAAAGATTTAATTGACTGTGGACTGCTTTTTGATGTCTGGAAAGGTGCTAATTTAAGTGATCTCACCTAACAAAGGATTGTCAGTATTAATGTTGAATATTTCAATTGATCCAACATCTACAGCATATTGAAGGAAAGAATTCTGCACTTCCACTACACTTTGAGTAGAAAAGCAACCCCATATTTTCTCTTGAATGGTTCAACTCTAATTTTAAGATTTTGCTCACTTAGCTTAAAATGCTCTGCTACCTTTTTGGTCATGCCTTAATATTCTTGACTCCAGCAAAGGTTATGTTTTTGTCCAGTGCTTTCGTAGTTGATAACAGCTTTTTCATTTCATTTAAGTCCTTGCTATGATTGTGTTTGCAAAACTGTAGAACATCACTGAAACTATAGGTTCCATTATTTAACAAGCGGTGCTCTGCTGATGGCAAGACCGCAGACAGCTTTCAAATTCTTTGGTTTTTTTGCATTTGCTTTTGTAATTTGTAGTTCTGCTGATTTTTCCTCTTTACTGCCATCGTCAAGTTTATACAATAGCAGTTAGGTGAAACAGCTTCACATTCATAAATCTATGATTGAGAAGCTTTTTGAAGGGGAATGTGTTGGTGGATGAAAGGAGTGAAAGACTTGCATGTAAAGCATCTTCTGATTTTCAGGCTTGAAATTGCTTTCGAAGGGCTTTACTGTTAATTTGTGCACAGACGTGACTGACAGCAAGTTCCTGCAAAAGTCTGTTTTATTAATTTGGGCATCAAAATGAAACCCCCTACTTAATTGAATAAGGTCATTGAAAGGCAATGAGTACTGTCAAAAGACAGGAAAAGAATTGCATGACGAAATTATTAATTGTGGTTCTGCAAATCTTCTGGTACCTGATTAGCGTTACTGTTGACTTGGAGTTCACAAATTAGTGACATAAAAAACCAGAATAAAACGCTTTGCGCGGAAGCAAGGATTGGAGTATGCTTGCAGTAGTATCACTAAGAGTGAGTGAAATGCAGAAAAGGCACATAAAGTCCAAATGATTTGAGTAAATGCATCCATCTTTTATTTGATGCAAACATTTCTGTTAAAGTACTTTATATAAATCATTTTCATTAACTACTTGCTATATTTTTGTTGTCCTTTGCTCTGCAGAATCAAAATCTAGAAGTTAAAGAGTGTATTCAAAGCTATGTGCGACCACAGACAGCAGAATTGTCCACAGGAGCATCGATTATAAACAGTCAAGGTGCGCTGACTAAAGTGTTACTTATATTCTTCAAACAAAGCTATATTTGTCCAACAAACTAGTGAAATGGATCACAAAACAAATCAAGTCTTTGAGCAGCACTTGCACATCTTACGTTACATATATAGTTTTAGCCTGAGTTAAATATTGTTGTGATGATGTAAGCAGATGATCCTTGAATATGTATTTCTCAATGTCGAAAATTTGTATTCAATTTACTGAGGACCTGAAGCTGGGTGGGTAAATAATGAGCAAGAAGCAGAGAGGCTGCAGAGGGATTTTGACAGGTTATGTGATTGAAAAGAATATGGTACATTGAGTATGATGTGGAGAAAATGTGAGTTATTCACTTTACATTAAGAAGAATAGGAAAGCAGAGTTATTATTTCAAAAGTAAGAGAGAAACAAATATTTATACTCCATGATTTGGGTCATGCTGTACACAGTCACAAATTTGGCACAGGTGTTACAATCAATCATGTTAACAAGTGGAAGGCCAGCCTCAATTCCAAAAGGACCCGAAGAGTGAAAAAAGATCTACTTCCAATTATATAGGGCTGTGCTGAGACTACGCCTGTAGTACTGTGCATAGTTTTGTTCTCCTTGCTCAAGGAAGGATGTCCTTGCCTTGGTCAGATTGAGTAAAATATTCCCATATTTTTGGTGTTCAAATGAATGGATGCTGATCTCATTGATATATAAAATGCTTAGAGGGATAAGTGTGATAGATGTTGAGAGGCTGTTTCCTGGCTCTGCCCTCCTTCCAATGCATGCACATCTTCCCTATAATGTGACATCCGCAACTATACTAATACCCCTGTTTAGGTCAAACAAGTTTTTTTTTGTACAAGTTCAGCATCAACTCCCTGCTCTCGTATTCTGTTTCTCTCTTAACAAAGCTGACAGCACTGTATGCAATATTAATTGTTTTCTCCACCAGTCCAACCACCTTCAATGATCTGTGCACAAGTATGTCCTGGTGTTTCTGTTCCTGTACTTGCTGTTTTGTGCTGCCTTACAATGTTCTTCTGAGCAAAGTACATTGCCTAGCACTTCTCTAAATTGAATCTCATCTGCCACCTATCTATCCACTCCACCAACTTATTAAATTCCTTTTGGAGTTCCACAGTGTCCTCACAGTTTGTAGTTCTTCCAAGTTTTGTGTCATCTGCAAACTTGAAAACGGTCTCCGGCTCATCAAAATCCAGATCATTAATATATATCAGGAAAAGAAAGGGTTCCAATACCAATCCTCGGAGAATGTCACCACAAACCTTCCTCCAGCCCAAAAAAATCTGTTGACCATTGATCTCTTTCCTTTCCCTCAGCCAATTTTCTATCTAGTATAAGGCTGGTCTCTAAATTGACCTTGAGTGAAAGTTCTCAAATTTGATGAGTTGATCATTTAAGTTTCATGATAGTTTTGAAATGTTGATCATGCCAGAAACCTATTGCTTCTGTTATATTGTAGTGACTATTGCTGACATCAGGGGGGCAGGCTCATCTGATACAATGTTTGTTATGTCGTCGACAGTGGATCTTCTTCCTGTAACAATAGACAAGTTTGAGGTATGTTTCAAAGAATTACTAAATGTTCTGCAAATGTTTGGATCAGTTGTTGTTTATATTTTTGCTTCATGTTTGCCCTTGTGTGTTGTACTTTTTTTTTGAACATGGGACAGATTTTCTGATGGCCAAACAATCATCATTCCAGTGTAGATGGGAGTTACGCAAAGGGATCCTGCAGAAATCCCATCACAGCAGAGTCCAAATGAATTGCCCAGAAATTGGATTTTCTGCTGAGAAGTTCCTATACCCAAAACCCTACAAATATCTCCATTAAAATTTAAAAATTCAGATGGTTCCAGTTAAATGGTTACATGGTTATTAAAATCCGCACACACTTGTCAGATCTGTTTCTCGTGTAAATGAAACTTAATCCGTTCTGAGAGGAATTGAATACAAAATAACAGACAGGGATCCATTGTGTTCCAAATAAAGTTAGCTATTAACCATCTTGTTTAGTTCTGAGACCTATACGGAACAAACTTTGAATTTTTCTCTCTTTCTGGTAGAAATAAAATATCTAGTAGCTGGTGGCTTGTAGGGGGAAAAGAAAATGAATATAAAATGAGTTGGCAAGAATTTCGGTCTTTCTTAGATTTGTTTTCAGGAAGTTGAATAAAATAAGCATTGATATAGTAAAATGTACTAATTTGCCAGAGACCCAATTTATTAAAATGGTGCTGATCTTATGAGTAACATTGTTTGCTAATTTATTTCAGGTTGTTCCAACATCTCAGAACATTGTTAATAAAATTGAGCATTATGCAAAAAGTGAAACTAAGCCAAACGAAGCACCAGATTCACCAGGAGGAAATGGATTCTGCCAATCATTAGCAAATGGTGAAAGTGACCAGAAGAAAGAAAAAATGGAAAATAAGCTGCTGTCCATTACAAGAATTAACACAATTGGCAGATTTTCGGTTATTAGCACAAAAGATGAAGTAACTTTAAGATATCCTTGTCGCAATAGACATTCTGCACCTCCTGAACTTTATTCAAATACATCTAGCCCTGATTTGAAGCCTTTGGTTACTCGAACTCAGACCTCTGTTCCAGTTGAAGCTATGCTTCGCAGCCGTCCATCTTCAGATTCTGATGAACCGTTCAGTACAAAACTAAATGTTCAAACATCAGTTGCATGCAATCAGATGAGCACAGTTGGAGAATTTCCTTCATCAAGAAAATCAGCTGCTTTGTTGAAAACTGAGAGGCAGAGACCTGAACTTGCGTGTGGTCAAGCAGCAGCCCCCCCAACCATTACGATTAAGTCTGCATCTCCTTCCCAGTCATCATATATGAGCAGTGACAATGACTCTGAATTTGAAGATGCTGACATGAAAAAAGAACTACAGATACTGCGAGAAAAGTGTGTTTTTTCATCATTGGCTTCAATTGTTTATAAAAAAAACTGTGGGTGCTGTAGATCAGAAACAAAAACAGAAGTTGCTGGAAAAGCTCAGCAGGTCTGGTAGCATCCCTGAAGAGAGATCACCCCCTTCTGGGGAAGTGTCACAGACCCGAAACATTAACTCTGATTTCTTTTCACGAATACTGCCAGACTGGCTGAACTTTTCCAGCAACTTCTGTTTTTGTTCAAGTATATTTAAGCTGCTTTGATGAGTTATTCATCTGTATTGTTTTGGAAATTTAAGTAACAAACTGTTTAGCCAATTAAATCAAATAGGAAATAAAAGTTTTTATAGAATAAACTAATATGTATTCATCAGTATATGCAGAGTAGTTTGCATGTGCAATTTTTCTGAGCTGGGTTCATTTACACACTAAAGCACTGCTCGCGTAGAAAAGCCTTTGTATTCGATTCCTGTTGCAATAATAATGTAACCATTAAAATTTGTCAGTAAAAAAATTATTATACTCTCTCCTAGACACATGAAAGAGATCTCAGAGCTTCAAGTTCATCAAAGACATGAAATAGAGGAATTGTATAGACGTTTAGGAAAACCTTTGCCAACAGCTTTAGGATTCTTGCAAGCTGTGCCACCTACAGGCAGACGACGGAGACCAAGCAAAAACAAACTAAAGGCTTGCAAGCTACTTAATCCATTAGTGCAGTCACTGAAGAATACAGCATCCAATATAAGTGAGTGCACATATTTTGATTGAACAGTTTGTCACTCAAGCATTAAGATGTTTAAACTTCTTAAAAGATGAATCTCATTTTAACTTCTGCAAAAAAAAGGTGCACTCTGCTAAACAAGGTGTCGATATGTATCTTTGCATTAGCTCATTAAGATTATCTATGATGAATTAGCAAATGAAATAAAAGCTTTTCTAATTCAGAATTTGAGAAGGCTAACCACCTTGATGACTCAGCAATTTACCCGTAAATGTGGAGTTTCTCAAATACTTAGTGCAAACTGTTTCTTTTTACAGATCTTCAAACAGATAATTACACAACTGCTACAGCTCAAGATGACCCAAGTAACTGTGATACACCAGAACCTGCTCAATCCCATGAAGTGCAGACAAGACAGCCCTGCTCTATCAAGTCCTCCTTATCCTCTGACAATGTTTGTTCAGGCTTTATTAGCGATACAGCAGGTGCTGCACAAGGTGACTTAGCCCAAGGTAACTGTATAAACAGTTTCTTAACTACGTGGTATGGTAATGAGCCGATTTTGGTTATTGAAAATCTATTGGGTTTTAACGTATGCAAAACTAAGTACAAGCTTTTGCCAAACGTTTTACTTTGGTAGAAAACCATTCTTTAGAATTTCAAATAAAATTGAATCTTGTTGCAAATATGTAAGTTAGCAGGACAATGGTAGATAAAAATTTCATAAGATCAAGCGCATCATGTAAGAAACTAGGCAATGTTGAGGTGAATATTCTTGAAGATCAACAAATTATATTGCTGAGAAACAATATAACCAAAAAGCACATTGAAACCTTGGAGGAAATTCAGAGAAGAGTTAGAAGTTTGATCCATAGCATTGAATTATGAGGATTTGCACTAGAAGCAGGCAGTTCAGCCTTCTAAGGAATGAGCAAAAAAACAAAACAATTAAAGGGCTGAAAATATTTAACCTAAAGCAAAAGAACAAAAAGAACTACTGTACAATAAGGGTCTATGATTAGTAAAAGGAAAATTTAGCTCACCGTAATAAGTTCTCAACCTCAATACTCGACGCATGGAAGGGAATTCCAGGTAGATGACAAGAGATGAAAACTATGGTGCCACTTTATAAACAGCTGGATGGCCATGTTTAGAAGGAAATTGAATATTTTTTTTTGGATAGATCTGTTAAAGTAGTTAAAATGATGCTCTTCATCTGTACCAATCTTAAGACGTGTTTAATCATGTTATCATGCATTTGCAAATAGCTGTAAGATTGCCAAGCAGGTGTGTACCAGCCAGCTACCCTACGGTGCTGCTGGGAGACAGGATTTGTTGCATAACAGAAAAAAGTTTTTTAGTGTGATTTACTGAATTCCAGTCTGGTGTAATATTAGCTTTGCCAGGGAGAAGGTATTTAACTGGTTTCAGTTGGAACAGAGGAGTTTGGTGTGGTGGGGGTAATATAAGGAGGGTTTTTGTTCTTTGTTCACTGACTGTCAGAATTCATTGCCCAGTCCTAATTTCCCTGGAGCAGATATTACTTCTGATCTTGGAGTGCAGGGTACCAACAATGCTGTTAGGAAGGGAATTCGAGGATTTTAACTCCATGACAGTGAAGGAACAGTGATATAATTCCAAACCAGGGTGGTGTATGCCTTCAAGGGAATCTTGCAGGTTGCAGTGCATCTGTTGTCCTTGCACTTCTAGGTGTTTGAGGTCATGATTTTAGAAGTTATAAGGAGTTTTCATGAATTATTGGAGTACATTTTGTAGATGGTTCATTCCTTTGCCAATGTATGGTGGCGAATGGAATCGGTGTTGGAGATTGTGAATTTGGTGCTATCAAGCAGGCCCCCTTGTGCTGGATGATGTCAAGCTTCTTTCGTGTTTTTTGGCAGCTGCACCTGTCCAGGCAAGGAGAAAGTTTTCCTTCTCACACTTCTGTTTTGTGCTTTATAGATGGTGGACAGGCACTGAGCAATGGGAAGTGAGTTACATGACATGGGCCCTGAGTTGCTGTAGTAACAATAATATTTATAAAGCCAATGACCAGAAACTGAACTGCAATGATAGTGGCTGGGATGTGGATGGTAGTGGTTTCAGGGATGGCTGCTGAATATTAAAAGGTGATGGTCACAATCTCTCTTACTGAAAATGGTCACTGATTGGCACTTGTGTAGTGTAAATGTGACTTGCTATGTATTAGCCCAAACCTGGATGTTGCCTGTGTTTTGTTATTAATAGGCATTACCTGCTTCAGTATCTTAGGTGTTGTGAATGGTGTTGAGCATTCTTACTTCTGATCCTGTGTTAAAGATAAGTCATTGATGTAGCAGCTGATGTTTGTTGAGCCTGTAACATCGTGCTGAGGAACTTCTGCAGTGATGTCTTGGGCTGAGATGATTGTCCTATCTTCTTTTTGGAGTCGTACAAAATGCAATCAGTGGAGAAAATTTTCATCCTCATTTGCACTGACTCCAATTTTGCAAGGTATCTTGACGCTTGGAAGCAGCGGTCTTGACACCAAGGCCAGTCCCTGCTTGGTCCGACGAGGTCAGAACCTAAGTGACCATTGTAGAACCTAGACTGAGCACAGTGAACAGATTGTACCTTTGCAAGTACTGCTTGATAACATTGCCAATGACCCCTTTCATTACTTTGTTATTGATTCAGAATAAACCTAACCAGTTACTACATTTTATCTTGCATTTGTGCAGTATAAACCAGTGCAATTTTCCACATTGTTGGATAGATGTCAGTGTTGTAGCTGTATTGGAACAGCATGGCTAGGGCATGGCTAATTCTGGAGCACAGATCTTTAGTAATATTGCCAGAATATTGTCATTGCCTGTACACTTTGTAGCATCCAGAGCATCTGCTATTTCATGTTATCACTTGTCATGTAACAGGAGTGCAACTGCTTGAGCGTTGTCGTTTGCATTGATATGCTGGCCTCCTCCATTGTTGCTAATATTGGTGGAAGCTGTACCTGCCTTTAGTTGTTCAGTTGTCCACCAACAATCACAACTGGATGTGATAGGACTGCAGAGCTGAGATCTGCTTCATTGGTTGTAGAATCACTTAATCCTGTCTATTTCATGCTGCTTCTGCTATTTGACATTTTAAGTTTTCCTGTGGTGTAGCTAGACCAGACTCCGGTATGCCTGGCAGGCCCTCCTGCACTCTTCTTTGACCCAGAGTTGATCTTCTGACATGGCGATGGATTTTGGGGCATATATTTGGCTACGAGGTTAAGAAATGTGGCTGAATGCAATTTTGTTGCTGATGGCCCACGTTGCTACTGGTTACCCAGTTTTGTGTTGCTGTATCTATTTGAGCTCTGTCCCATTTAGCACGATGTAGGGTATACTCAATCTGGAAACAGACTTGGTCTCCACAAGGACTGGGTTTAGTCACTCCCACAGACACTGTCATAGTCAGAGCTATCAGTGATGGCTGGAATGGTGGAGAGAAGGCCAAGCTGTTTTTCTCAATTGATTCACCGCTCAAAACATTTAGTATAATTAGTACTTTAAGACACAGCCAGCTCTGTCAGTCTTGGTGCTGCAGAGCCACTCTTAAATGGACTTTTGAAGCCCCCATCGAGAATATATTCTCTGCCCTTTCCATCCTCCCAAATGCTGTTCAGAATGGAGATGTACAGTTTCAAATTTGCACGGTTTGTCATATGTGCTGTTTGATTCAGGCATTGGTCTTTCAGCAGAAAGATGAAGTCAGAAGAAGTAGTAAATTCACACCTGCATATTAATCCTACGCCCAGGGGAAGGTTTTGAAATATTTTCAGATGTGTTTGTGGTGTGATTTCTTCTTCTTTGCAATTAGACATATCCAGATTTTTAATTTTAAAAATATATTAATGTTTATTCTGGTTTATAATTTTTGTTATGCCACATGTTGTCATCCTAGCTTTCATGGTAAATTTTACATTGACAATGTTAAATAGATCAGCTTTTGGTTCGTCGCAAAAATTCTGCACCATTCCTTTGTAACTAATAATCAATCAGATTAACTTGAGCAAATAATCCTTACCGGTTTCCATTCCATCCATGTCAAAAGTTAGAAGCCGCTGTCAAAAATGGAATTTTGAACTTTCTTGGAATTGAGCTGTCTATGAATGCAGGCTTAATATTTTGACTTTACTTGAATTTAAAACCAGTGATTTAATTTCAGTGTTTTTATTTTTGTTTAGTATTTTACTCAGATCTGGCACCCTCTGAGGGAGTAACAGTTGACATGTCAAGTCCAATGTAACTCTTCAGAACTGAAGGAGAGTAGAAACCTGGTGGGTTATATGCTTTGAAAGTAGACAGGTGGCTAAAGTAAGATCAAAAGGGATCAAAGGCATGAGAGGTTAAATTACGAAGGATGTCATTAAACAAAAGGTAAAGAGTGGTCATAATTGTAGAAGATCAAGCACTGTTCAGTGTGTGTAATTGCCAGAATCATGAATAGCAAAGTTCAAACCAACACATGACAAGAAAATCAAATTTGGGAGAATTCATGGTCTGAAATTGCTGAACTCGATGTTCAGTGCAGAAGGTTGTAAAGTATATAATTGAAAAATGAAGTGCTATTCCTGAACCATGCGTTGAACATCACTGGAACAGTGCAGCAAACTAAGGTCAGAAATGCAAGCATGATGAGTGATGAATTAAAGTGAAAAACAAACTGAAATCTTGGTGGTCATGCAGATTGAGGGATGTTTCATAATTAAGGGATCCCCCAATCTGTTTTCCATCTCCCTACGGTAGAGGAGACTGCATAGTGAGCCACGAATTCAATATACTGAATTGATGGAAGTCTTAGATAAAGGCTTTGTATCTGAATGCATGTTTCATTTAAAACAAATGATTGAAGAAACAAAACAAGAATATGTATGAATGATCTCATTGCCATTACAGAAGTGTGGATGCAAGATGATATGGATTGAGACTTGAATTTGGAAGGGTATGGGACATTTAGGAAGGATGTAATGTGCTGAAAAGTTGGTGGTTGGCTGTCGTTGCTAATAGTATTAGAACAGTACAGAAAAATGAAATAAGCTCAAGAAGCCAGGATGTGGAAGCTGTTTGGGTGAGGAATAATAAAAGCCAGAAGTCACTTGTAGCAACGATCTACATGCCACCTAACAATAAGCTTATAGCAGCACGGAACAGGAAGAAAGGATGACAGCTGGCCAGAGAGGCATGGCTGTAATCATGAGAGAATTTAATTTCTCAGTCAGATGGGCAAAGGCAGCCCAAGTGAGGAGAATGTTTCTCAGGATTGTTACATTTAGAAGAGTTTATTCTGCCACCGACCCAGTGAACAGGCTGTACTGTACCAGTTCTCAGGGCTGATCACTGGACCTGAAACGTTAACTTTGTTTTCTTCTCCACAGATGCTGCCAGACCTGAGCTTTTCCAGCAACTTTGTTTTTGCTCTGGATCAGGTATTGTGTAATGAGAATCGCGTAATTAATGATCTCCTAGTAAAGGCACCCCTAGGTAGCAGCAACTATAGTATAATTGTATGAATTGTATCTCTGAATAGATTTTGCATTCATTTTGAAAAAGAGGAGTGGGTCCAAGATATGTTTATAACAGTTTGGGAGAAAGCTAGTCAGAAATATGAAAATAAGGAGTTTCTATCAATATTTAAAAGAAAAGAATTTGCAAAATGGTCCGATAGAAAATGAGATTAGAGATTTAGCATTTGAAAATGTGGAAATGATTTGAACAGTTACTTTGCATTGGTCTTCACTATAGACGATACAAGTAACACCTAAGAAGCTGCAATAAATGAGGAAATGAGAGTGGGTCATTGGAAAAATCATACTAGAGAAGTGGTACAAAGTATATTGCTGGAGCTGCGGGCTATGAAGTGCCCAGGTTCTAATGGACTTAATCCTTGGTTGTCACATGTAGTGGCTAGCGAGATAGTTGAATGCATTGGCTTTTAATTTTCCAAAATGTAATTTGGGGACAGTCCCATTATATTGGAAGATAGTAAATTTAACTCATATATCCTAAAAACAAGACACAAAATAGTATCCTACTAGTTAACATTTCTCATTGTCAACATGTTAGAAGCTATTCTTAAAGAAGTTATAGCAAGTGGTTAGAAAAGTTCAGCAATCTGTTGCAGATATTTAAAGAGGTAACATGCTGTGGATAAAAGAGAACTGATGGATACTCTCTGCTTAGATTTACAGATAGCATTTGCTAAGGTGCCACATTAAAGGTTGTTGTGGAATAAAATCTTGTGGTCTGAGGGGTGGCAAATGGCATACATAGAAAATTGTCTAACAGGAAGTAGAGTCACATATATGGGTCCCTTTTCTGATCAGTAAGGTGTAACAAGTGGTATGTTACAAGATACAGTGCTGGAACTTCAACTTGCAATTTATATTAATGTCTTAGCTGAAGGGAAAAGATGTTGTGCAAATTTGCTGTTGACACAAAGGTAGTAAGAAGCTAGTTGTGAAGAAGACACGAGGCTATAAAAAATCATGGGTATGTTAAGTGAGTGGGTGAAGATAAGGCGGGTAATGTAGAAAGTAGGAAAATGAACTTTCCCATTTTGGCAGAAGGAATTTTTAAAAAACATTGTCTTGATATTGAGAGATTGCAAAATTCTAGGATGCACAGGGAACTGGGTGTCCTCTTGTATAAATCACAAGATCAGTACACAGGTAAAGCAAGTAATTAGCAAGGTTGAAAGAATGTTATAATTTATCGCAAGGGGAATTGAATACAGAAGTACATCCAAAGCTTATGCTTCAGTTACATTTAGCCCTGGTGAGATCACATCTAGAATATTGTATACAGTATCAGTCAACTTAAGGAAGAATGTAAATGCATTGGAATCAGTTCAAGACCAGGTTTACCAGACTAATACTTAGAATGGATGGTATGTCTTATGGCGAAACATTGGAGAGGCTAAGGGTATATTTGCTCGAGTAGGAGTTGAGTTGAATGAAACTTTAGATCCTGAGGGGTCCAGACAAGATAGATGTGGAAAGGATGGTTCCTTTTATGGGAGAATTTAGAACTAGAAGGTGCTGTTTTAAAATTAGGGATTGTGTATTCAAAACAGAGTTCCAGTGAAATTTTTTGAGATTTGTGAATCTTTACAACTCTCTTCCTGAAAACATGGTGGAGCACACTCATGCATGTTTTTAAGGTAGAGATAGATATATTCTAGTTGTTAGGAGGTGAAAGGTTATCAAGGTATGTGGGAATGTGAATATGAGATTACAGCCTAGACAAGTAATCCAAGAACCCAAGCAATATTCTGAGGTAATGGGAACTGCAGATGCTGGAGATTCCAAGATAATAAAATGTGAGGCTGGATGAACACAGCAGGCCAAGCAGCATCTCAGGAGCACAAAAGCTGACGTTTCGGGCCTAGACCCACAATATTCTGAGGACCAGAGTTTGAACCTCAGCACTGTAGATGTTGAAATTTGAATTTTTTTTTAAATCTGCTATTAGGTTATTATTGATGACCATCAGATGACCATCAATCGTCAAAATAAAATCTGCTTCACTAATGCCCTTGGGGAAGGAAATCTGTTTATCCTTGAGTGGTCTAGCCCACATGTCACTCCAGACCCATAGCAATGTACTTGACTCTTAAATGCTTTCTGAAATGGCCTAGCAAGCCATTCCATTGTATCAAGGTTGTAAAGAGTCTCAAACGAAATGCACAATCTAGCACCAGCCTAGGCTTCAGAAACTGCTCTGTTAACCCTGAAGAGGCCTGCTTACTAACATGAAGGCTAGTGCAAAAGTAAAGCAGCAGCCTGACACAGTCATACACTCATAAGCATACTTTAAAGTCTATGTGCTGGAAAACGCCATCACCAACCTTGAGTATATCCTGTCTTGCTGTTGGGAAGAACAGGACAGTGTGGAATTGGAAACGTGTATATTTTGGTGAGAGTTTTTCTGGAAGTCAAATTAACTCTGCCTCATGAAGTCTCATGGCATTAAGTCAAACATGAGTAATGAAACGTCCTGCTGACTACCACAAAGTACACCCCACCCCCATGGTTGATAAATCAGAACTGTCGAACTCCACGTGGAGGATGCACTTTGGGGGTAAGGATGCAGAATATCCTCAGTTTCGGGACAAACTGCAGTGCCCATCATAGGTGACTCAGTAGTTCACTGAGCTGATTGAGTCCTAAAGATTGTGCCTGCTTGAATGTCTGAAATACTTGGTGAAAGAGCTAACAGTAGGGAGAAAAGTATTTGACCTCATTCTCACTAACTTGTCTACTGCAGTACTGATAGGAGTGATCTTTATGGAGGTGAAGCCCCATCTTCACATTGAGGATACTCTTCATCATGCTGTGTGGCACTACTGCCTGTGCAAATTCCAAACAGATCCAGCAACTCCAGGCCATACATTGATGATACTCCGTGGGCTGTCAGCATATTTGTACTCCAATAAAATCCATAGCTTTGTGGCCTAATACATACATCATTCAACCTTTATCACTATGCCAGGGTGTCAATCCCAATTTAGTGAAGATCGTCAGAGAGCCAGCCAAGAGTAGTGCCAGGCATGCCTAAAAATGAGGTCAACCTGGTGAAACTACAACACATAACTACTTGTGTGCCAAACAGCAAAAATAGCAAGTGATAGGCAGGATAAGCAATTGCATAATCAACAGATAGTTAAAACAGCTCATTGCATTTGTGGAGCTTCATCCTCCAGTGAGCAAAATGCAAGACTGAGACATCATTTTTCTGCCAGACACTCCAAGTAGATGATCCTTCTCAATCTCCTATGGTGGTCTTTTGTTAATTCAATTCATTTCATGTGATATCAAGAAACAGCTGAAGGCACTGGGTACTGCAAAGTCTTTGCAGCCTGACAGCATTCTGGTGAATGTTCTTGTAGTCCAGAACTTGCATCCTAGCCAAGCTGTTCTGCACAGCTACAAAATTGGCAACAGCTCAGGTAAGTCCTGTGCACAAAAAGCAAGATGAATTCAACTCAACCAGTTGACACTGTATCAGTTACTCTTGATCATCTGTCAAATGGTGGAACGGGTTATCTAAAGCAATCTAGCTGCACTTGTGTAGCAATAATATACTCAATGATGCTCTGTTTGGATTTCACCAAGGTCACAGCTCCTGACCTCATTACAGCCTCAGTTCAAATATGGACAATTGAGCTGAACTTCAGAAGGAAAATGGTAGCTGTTGCTATCAAAGCTATGTTTGACAGAATGTAACATGAAGGAGCCTTAACAAAACTAGAGTAAATGGAAATTGGGCTTAAAACTCTGTTTGTTGGAATCATACCTTGTACAAGGGAAGATGGTTCTCGTTGTTTGATCATTTCTGTTCCAGGGCAACTCTGCAAAAGTTTCCCAGGCCCAATCTCTTCAGCTGCTTTATCAATGACCTTCCCTCCCTCATAAGGTCACGAGTGGGATGCTTTATGATGTTTACAAAATAAACGACACCATTTGTGTCATCTCAGATCCTGAAGGAGTCCAAGTAAAAATGCAGCAAGAGCATGACAATAATCTGGTTCGGACTGATGAGTGAAACGTAACGTTTACACCACATAAATGTCAGTCAATAACCATCTCCAATAAGGGAAAAGATGGCCATCACATTGTGATATTCAAAGTCAGTACCATTACTGTCAACATTTCGGTGGCTAGCATTGACCAGAAATGAAACTGGATAAGTACTATAGCTAGGCAATCAGATTGGATGTTAGGAATCCTGGGACAAGTAACTTGGTTTCGCCAAGGTCTATGCTATTTAAAAGGCACAGGTTGACAGTGTGATGGCATTCTCGCCACTTCTGAGTGCAACTCAATAACACTTGAGGAGCTTGACGTTGTTGAGGACAAAGTAGCCTGCCTGATTCTTACCACATTTACAAACATTAATACTCTTCCCCACAGAATATCAGTTATGTCATTATTTCTTACCTCAACTTCAAAACACACTGCAGAAATTCACAAAGGCTGCTTAGCCAGCACCTGCTAAAGCCACAAACACTATCGCTTAGACAAGAGCAGCAGATGCATGGAAACACCACCATTTGTAAGTGCTCCTCCAAGCCTAAGGGACCTATGGGTAATCTTTTCACACAGAGGGTGGTGCATGTTTGGAATGAGCTGCCAGAACAAGTGTTGGAGATTGGAACATTTAAAAGCCATCAAATAGGTACATTAATAAGAAGCATCTAAAGAGATGTGGGCCAAATGCTGGAAAATAGGACTAGATTAGTTTAGGATGTCTGGTCAACATGGATGAGTTGTACCCAAGGAACTGTTTCCATGCTCTCTAACTCTATGACTTTGAGTCTAGGCCACTGACTGTCTCAACTTGGAAATGTAATGCCATTTCTTCGGTGTCAAAGCCTGGAACTCCTTTCCTAACAGTTTTGTTTGAGTACCTACACCAAGCAAACTTTAGTTCAAGAATGTAGTTCGCCAGCGCCTTCTTGAGGAAAATTAAGGTAGAGCCATAAATGTTTGTCCAGCAAGTGCAGATAATACCCCATAAATGATTTTTGTTTTTTTGAGAACATCAGATCAGCCTTGATTTTATTGAATGGTGGTACAGGCTCAAAGGCTGAATGAACAAATGTTCCTTGTTCATATGAGACGTGAAGAGAGGGAAGGTAAAAGGGCAAGTAGTACACCTCCTATAATTGCCTGGGAAGGTGTTTTGGGAAAGTAGAACAAGTGTTTGAATGATTGAGGTGTGGTCCAGGATATTCCAGAGGGAATAGCCTTTTTGTAGTACTGATCAGTGGGAAAGCAAAAATGCATTTTGTGGCATCATCATGCCGGAACTGCTGAAAATGGCAGGATTGAAACTTTGAATATGGAGATTGGTGAGGTGAAAAATGAGGATGGGGAACCCAAAAGAAATTCAGAAAAGAGATGAGGTGAAAACTGAACTCCGGGAAGTTGTGGTTGGGGGTCCTGTCTACAGTTATGGCTTGGGGAATGGAGGAGCAGGTTCTTGGTCGAGGGGAAAAAAACATGAAGACCTATCAGTAACACTATTGTAATAAAATACTTCATTAGAATAAATACAATGGAGGTAGAGAAACTGGGAGAATGAAATGGAGTCTTTACAGGAATTAGGGTGTAAGGAAATGTACTTCAGGTAGTGAAGGAAATCATTGGCTTATAGTGAATATCAGTGAACAAGTCTAGCCCTAGAATTAGAGACAGCAATTGAAGATGTGTGTTGATGATTGACCAAGGAAAGATGAGAGAAAGGTGGAAATTGGAAGCAAATTTGAGCAGGAAACTGGACAGTAACAGTTAAGTATATAACCAGAAAAATTGTGGAGGGATGTGGACCGAGAAGGACTAGCATAAGTTGTGTTCTGCATCAAACCCTCCCACCTCCGGGTGGGCGAAAAAAGACATTGTTGAGATCCAGGCATGTGCCTGTTTTGACATGTTGTAGTTGGAGGAAGTGAGACAAGTTTAAAGATAAATTAGTTAATGGCAGAACATATTCAGCCAGACAGCGGTGGTTGGGACTTGTTGGTCTCTGTTTAAGGAGGAGTTAGAGAACTCTCAAACCATCCTGGTGTGGTCCAGAGTTTTAGGGAGATTGGGCATCTGATGTTTAGACATGGTAGTACACACTAGGAAACTTTAAATGATGTAGGAAATCATTGATATAGTTGGGAAGAAACAAGAGATGAAATAGAGTTGAGGTAAGAAATAGTGACATAACTGATAATTTACCTGAACAGTCCTGTGTTTGTGGATTTTATGCAAGGAGATAGAAGTGGATTATCCAGTCTTAGGGGACTGATGTGGGTAGCTGTGGAAGCAAGAGCTTTGGATGAGATAAGGTCACTGGATTAATCTTCAATGATAGGACAAGGGTCAAGGGGAGGTAGAAAGTCGTTTGAGACTGGTGACCAGCATCTGCAAGGGACAGATCTTGTTGCACCATGAGTGTGCGTGCGTGTGTGTGTTAACAATGTCGTGAATAGACCTCAGAGAATGAAGTTCATTAAGCTCGGAGGGAGACTGGTTTGAAGGAATGAGGGAGCTGAGAAACTAAGACTGATGACACACTGACAATTTTTGATGAAAAGGTCAATTCAAGTAAGAAACTAAGAGAGAGATTCAGGTAAAGTGAGAATATTGGAAGTAGGTGAAAGGATCCCATTGATTTAAGTGATGATTTCTAGCCAACGAAGGGAGCATGAAGGTGAAGACAACAGAGGAAAAGCTCAATGTGGTGTCAGGCTCGAAATTCAAAGATGTCAGGGCATCGGGGATAAAACTGAGTGCTTTGGTAGAAGGGTCTAGGCCTGAAACGTCAGCCTTCCTGCTGCTTGGCCTGCTGTGTTCACCCAGCTCTACACCTTGTCATCTCTTAATCTGAGTATGATTAGGTTAAAATATTATTCTATCAATATATGATTTTTTTTTGCTAATTCTGTATATACAATCTTTACTCGTTAATGTACAGTAACTTGCAAGTCAACTTTTTGAATCTTTGCGTCTGATATTCAATGTGCATGATGTAGTATTTTAATTCATTGCAAACTATTAATCAGCTCACTTGGCATTTTTCAACAAGCATAATGAGAAACAATGCTGATCAGAAAAGAAGTAGATTTGATTTACTATTTCCGTATAGAACATCCATATAATTCACCCTAGCCATTCATTTTGCCTAATCATCCATCCTCCACCTTGCTACTAGAGGACTAAGGGTGCAGCACTTTCACAACAATATACTGTATTAGGAAATACTTTTAAAAAAACTTCTGTTGATGCTCAATACATAAAATATCACAGTTAACATCGTCAGTTTTCAGTTCTGAGGTCGAAGTACTATTTTTAAAAAGTGATCCAGATGTCTAGCTTAAGAAGTACACAAAATAAATTTTGTTTGTAGACCACATTTAAAATCTGTTAAAATGTAGCTATGGATTTGAAAGCATTACAACATCTAAAAGAAAAGCACTGAAACCTTTTGTTTGGAGCACCTTTTAATGATCACCGGAATGCATTCCTAATAATCTAGCAATCTAACAAACTACTAAACTGATACATATTGTCATCTTTCCCTCTCTCTTTCCTCATTGTTTGCCTTTTCCAAGAAAAGCCATATGCTAAAGCACAAAACTTGAGAAACAAGCTGTCATTTTCCCTGGTGAACATCCTGAACACTTTAACTCCCACTGGCCAGAGTTATACTACGCTCTACATAATCTCAAAACTGTTTAGAGATGACTCCCTTGACTTCATTATACTGATAAATCAGATCAGAACTATATCCCTGAGTTCTTTTGTGTAGATAGATATCCAAAAACACTTTGTATCAATGCAAAGTTGGCAGTATAACTGCAGATTTATTTGACTCCAGCTTGACCTTGGTTCATTGACTGCAGTTTACAATTGACATAAATACAAATTTAAAGGATGTTCTAAGCATATTGTACTCACTTACATGAACTAAAATTGGAATGATACAGGGAAGATGAGAAGTATAAATTCTGGAGAAATTTGTGCTTATTTCTATCTTGAGAGTTAATTATAAGCCTGTTAATTGTGTAGTATTAAATGACGGATTAGTTGTAAATTGTTCACTGTGAATAATAGGATTTGTAATTCTAACTGCAGTTTTTCCGTAGTCTTTAGAACCTTGGTGGTGATGAAGGAAATTGGAGGAAATATCTAACTAGATCACGTGCACCTTTCAAAACATAAATCCACAGGAAATTGATAGGCAAGGTCTCCTCATGTTAAGAATGATTGTAAGAAGTCTAACACCTTGTTACATAATTAGAGAAGTTACAAAAATTATTAATTTGCCTCAGTTTGTATCTAACCACTGTCACTACTGGACCAATTTTCAGCTTTTTATAGGGTTATGTTGTTAAATTTTGCATGTAAGCAGCAGTTTAAAAAAGAATTTATCTGCAGGCACTACACCAGTATGTTTTTGCTTTGAGCATTTTGACTTTTCTGCTTTGTTATACTTTCTTTTTCCTCCAAATAAAGTGCAAGCTGCTTCTGCGATTAACAAATCTTTAAGCCTGTGACTGTGCAAATATGCGTGATGTCAGATTAAAAAGTGGAAGCTGTTGTGAGCTCTAAGACTTTATTGTCAGAAGTAATGTAGGCTGGTGCTTAGTCAGAATGTGCCAGAAGTGCACTGTTGTGCCAATTGTGCTGTGGTTATTCATCATTGTTGGTTGTGAAGTCCTTTGGAAATATTCAAGTCATGGAAGATGCTTTAAGAGTATTCTGTAATTGTCCAGAATTATGTGCCTCCAGTGGAAGTTTCTTCCCCAGGTGGGAGTCGCAAAGGTTAGCTTCTGAACCTGTTTTCTGCACTCTCCTGAAACTTAGTTATGGAATTAGCCAGCACATTCCTTCAAACTGTCTGCCAGTCAGAGTGTGGACTACATTTGAAGTTGAGCAGCATCAGAAAATATTGGTACTTTTACAATGAATAGCTAATGCATTCTGACAGTAGTCAGACCTGGATTGACACTTGAGAGAAACCATATGTTCATTCAATATATTTAGTTAATTTCTCGAATCTTAACCCAATGTCTGACAAAGTCCTTTCCCCATCCCTTTTGTCATGAACTGAAGAGTAACTTTGGCCTTTCATCAAATATTTCCAAGCAATCCTATGAGATTGTGCAACTCCATTTGATCCACATTATATGCAACTCAGACTGTCATGGAATGCATCATCGTTGGCTTCCCTTTTTTAATATCAAAGATGTGCAGCAGTGTGCTTTTGGCTTTATACTTCCCATCCATTTCTGCATGATGTATCCATTCAAAGAAGGAGGATCTTAAATGGCAAGACTTGCCTGCAAGAAGGAAGAAATGCATGTGTCAAAGACAGTAGTTACTTTGCTTGCATAAAGTCATTTGTGCTCTAACATGGCTACGTAACCTGATTACAGACCTAGATGGCTTTCCACATCTAAGCAAGGATGAATTGTCTCATTTACTGGGAATTCCTAGTCTTTCTAGCTTACATTTTGTCTTCTGGCTGCATCCTTTGCTTTTGAAAAGACACAATACCACTACTTTTGATCATTCTTCAAGTAGTTATTTTCCATCTGCTCCCAATCTGTGGCATACGTGCCACATTTCCTGACGTTTGACTTCAAGGTTTCCTTGCGCCTCAATCTCTTCCTTTCTCACAAATGGTGTTCTTAGTTAAGTTGTAAGTACATAACCGTCTTCGTGGTTTTATCATCAGTCATATGTACTACATGTCGGTCTAAACTGAGCTCTGATGGTGAGTATTTCAATTCTAGACACTTATGTTCTTTGAAGCACCTCAGTGTTGGGCACTTTGTCCACCCATTTGATGGCCATGAGATTCTAGATTCTACGGGATGCATAAACTCTTTAACATGCAGTATGAACTCCATATTGCTCTGGCACCTAGCAGGGTCGGGACTGCCACAACTTTGTATGCAGCAAATTTTGTAGGAAGTATGGTATCTCGTTCCATCAACAGTCTGTTACAATATGGTCAAATGTTAATCTTGTTCTTGCAATTCTGTTTGCCATCTCTGTCAATGCAGATGTTTCTGGAGATTGTGCTTCCTAGGTAGGTGAAGTTTTCTTGGGCTTTTAAAATTGTGTTATTAGCAGTTATAGTAGGTTAGCTATAGTCTGGATTGATGATGGTCGGTGGAGTGTCTCTGACTTCCTTAAGCTGAAGTTTAGGTCACAATCATCAACTGCCTTTGAAAAACAGTCTATCATCCTTTGAAGTCAGCTCAGTGTGACATGAGGGTATGGCAATTTATGGAAATCATGGAACACATAATGGAGAATATAAGAAGTGAATTTAAATGAGAAGCTACACATTTAAAAAGATAATTGAACTATTGCCAGATTTAAGGAAATTGAACTCTTCATTGGTTAAACATTTTTGTTTCTACTTTGCTCTTGTACAGTAGAACTTCTCAAAGATTATGTAGACCTAAACAAAAACCAAAAACTTTTCAGGTGGAAAAATTTGAAATGCTAGTTGTTTACCCTGTGTCCTTTTGCATTCAATTTTCAGCTTGGTTTTTATTTTAAACGTTCTCCTGCTTAATCTATTATTCTACTTACTTGTGTTCTTCAAAACTTTTAAACTTTCTGTTTATCTCCATTTGTCTTCTGAATTCCGTGCTCCATTTTGAAGATAGCATGTCTGTTAATGTGAAAATGGGAAGCGACCACCAACAAATTAAATAACTGTACTTTCCCCACAGTGCAGTTCTGTGTCTGGAAGATTTAAATTACATTCAGATGCTTCTGACTGACCTGAATTGAAAATTGTTTCCCAATGGTTAACCTTGTTAGCTTCTTAAGATTAATTTTTTTTAATACAAAGGCTGCAGGTGCTTGCTAGTATTATGTACAAGAAGTAAAACCAGAATATTCAAAAACATTCTAAAAACAACCATTTGATATTATCTGTTGTCTGTAATGTGTTAAAATTTTTGATCTTGAATGTAGATTTTACATTATAAACTGATTTATAATTAATAAAAGTCCATGTATGAAATTTTCATCATCTGGAAGAATTTACAATAAATTATGATTGCAACTTTGTTTCAATGCAAATTAATAAGCCAATATTCTCAAAATAGTGTAACATGACTTTTGCCTGACTTTTGCATAAATAGTTTTAATTTTTTTGTGAATTTCTTCCAACACTTGAAATATTTTCTTCTCTTTGCATTGATACATGTTGCATAGTGGTAAAAATAACCACTATTACCTGAAAGCCTTAGAGTATTCAGAAGATTATTAGATCATCATGCTAACATTTTTCATCCCTAAGTTTATTATATAAAGGTTTCTTTGCTGGGTTTTCAGGACAAAGAAATGCTTTTAAATCTTGTTTTCAAAAATTGAAACCAAGATTGGTTTTGCTACTTAAAGTTGCTGGAAAAGGTCAGCAGGTCTGGTAGCACCTGTGAAGGCAAAAAACAGAGTTAACTTTTCAGGTCCGGTAACCCTTCCTCAATAGGAACTCTGCTTTTTCCTTCACAGATACTGCCAGACCTGCTGAGCTTTTTAAGCAACTTTGTTTTTGTTCCTGATTTACAGCATCCACAGTTCTTTCGGCTTTTACCAAGATTAAGTAGAGTTGAGGTCGAGGTCTTAAAAACTTTCAAGTTTTTGAACTGTTTCACAGTATGTTTTAAAGTTTCCAGCTCTTGTTATTCTGTTGGTATTATGAACCTTTTTAATGTTCAGATATTGTCTTGTTCTGCCATATTTTAATGGCTGTGGTTGAACTTAGCATGAAAATTTCATTAGTGCAACCTAATACTAGCATGGTATTACATTATATATTTCATAGGGATCTATTAGCTCTTGAACTGGCAGGTATTGTGATTACTCAACCGAGGCAATATTGAGCCAATTTTAGAGGTGTTTAGTATACATTTTTAATTTACTAAAATAATTAGAACAAGATTTGGCTATTCATATCACTAAATACTGTGAATTGTAGTACCATTCAGTACTTAGTTATAGCCATAAAAATCTGCTATGACATAGTGCCTAAACTTGAATAAAGACTAGTCTCCAAACAGGTATTTTTATAATACAGGAAGAGTAATTCAGCAAAGAAACTGTTTAGTCTATGAACACAGTACATAATTGCAAGGTAGAAATTTGCGGCTGACCCCTCCAATATCAGGAACTAGCAATTGGAAAATATCAGATTTTCCATGACCCAGTGTCACAGTAACTGCTAGGAATAATATATCTAATAATATTAAACAATAAGTTAGTAAAACTAAATATTGCTTGTTGATAAATATTTGGTATCAATTGTTGTAATGAATATTAATTAAGAAATAGTTACAGGACAGTTGAATAATTCACTCCCGTGAGTGCAATATCTGAGTGGTGTAATTTTGCATTCCATGCTGTATCACTCTGATTAGATTAGATTCCCTACAGTGTGGAAACAGGCCCTTCGGCTCAACAAGTCCACGCCGACCTTGAAGCATCCCACCCAGACCCATCCCCCTGTAACCCACACACCCCTGAACACTATGGGCAATTTAGCATGGCCGATCCACCTAGCCTGCATATCTTTGGACTGTGGGAGGAAACCGGAACACCCGGAGGAATCCCACGCAGACACAGGGAGAATGTGCAAACTCCACACAGACAGTCGCCCGAGGCTGGAATTGAACCCAGGTCCCTGGCGCTGTGAGGCTGCAGTGCTAACCACTGAGCCACCGTGCTGCCCTGATTGGCGTGTTATCTTAAAACTTGTACAGGAGCTATTTACCAATAATGTGCCTTCTCTCAGTATGTTCAAAGAATGAAAAAAAATCTAATTTATTTAGCACCTTTCATCCCAGAGCATTTCGTGGCCAATTTCTTAATTCTGAACTGTAGTCACTATTACCTTATAGGCAAATAGCCTATAAATCCCTTGTCTTTATGATTTGTTTTAATCTGGCTTTGAACAGAAACTTTTTTTCAGTATCTCATCTGAAACATATTACCTCCAACAATATGGCACTTTCTCCTATTTAGAGCATTGACGAGAACCTCCCACATCAGCTCCAAATAGCCATGCTGACAATTTCACAAGTGCACGTTGGACAATGTGTCGCCAAATTATTGCAATAGGGATGTAAAAAAAGTGCAAGTAAAAAGTGAAGGAACTGCAAATGCTGGCAATCAGAAACAAAAACAAATTGCTGGAAAAGTGCTGCAGGCCAGCAGCAGCTCTGAGAAAGGGTCACTGAACCCAAACGTTAACTCTGATTTCTCTCCATATCCTATTGCTGAGCTTTGCCATAAAATGTGCAGATCTTTTTAGAATAAATGGTGAAATATTATGTTGAACGAAATAATCAACAAATGAAAAACATTTGGGCTACGTTTGGTTCCTTTTCTCCAAGATTTATAGATTTTATAGTTTTATAGTTAACAGAACAGTTCTGTATATACAAACTTGCTAAAATCCTAGAAATCTATAAAGTATCGCAGCTTTTTATTTTAACTAATTTTATAGACATTGCTTATATGCCAAAACCTTTAATTAAATCTGACGGAGCTGATTTAAAAATTTACTCATTGGAAGGCACTACTTTATAGCAGATGTTTGAGTTTTATGTTCAGTAAATTTTCATAATTTTCCTTTGTAAAAACTTGTCAACGTAAAAATTAAACCTATTCAGGTTCTTTTCCTTCCATTGCATTTATTTCCACATGATTGACTTTTTTTAGCTATAATTCTTTCATAGTTGTATAAGTGGTTAGCTGTGGATGCTATATCCATCCAGCTAAATTGATTACTATTTCAAGTCACTGCTGTACGACTTTACGAGTGTCTTGTTTTTGTCCCCTTTATATTCATTCGCAGGCTGGACGGTTTTCCACCAAACGTCTGAGAGAGTGACCTATAAATCTAGTAGCAAACCTCGTACCAGATTCCTCAGTGGACCTGTGTCTTTGTCCATCTGTTTGTATATGTTCTTTTGTATTTAAACTAATCATCCCATCACCTTTTCTTGCTATCTCAGTCCATTTTATATTTCTGCAGGAAGCCTGCTTTTTAGCCCATTTTTTAATTAATTGTTTACCAAAATTGCTTTTTTCTTTTCATTTTACATACAAATGCTTTAGTGCACTGCTTCTGGCTCATCACTAAATATTAAAGGCATATGTGGAAGAGCTCATCTTCTGTGAATATAACATATAACATAACATAATGTTTACTCAGAAAATTTACTGTGTACCAAAGCTTTTGTATTTTCGTATAATTTTTGTTTAAGTAATTTATTTTACTTTTCTCAAAATATGGCAAATGTGCAAGTCTACTCTCCTAGCATCTCATTTCACCAAAAATGGAGAACTCAGAACTCCTGTAGAAGACTGGTCTCTTTCACACATGTTTCGACAATGAAGACTTGCATGTAACAAGCTGGATACTTAGTGTATTTCCTTGATGCAGTACTAGGAAGGTCACAGGAGGCTGCAACCCTTTTTTTAAGGACTGTGATAAATATTTTGAAATTTTTACACTGTTGTATCTTCGAGATGTCTGCATGCAAAAAATGCTGATACATCAGTGCTCCAGTTAGTGTTCAGTAGAATAGTCTAACATGGTTTTCAGTAAGCTTTGTTCAGTCACTTCCATTTGAATATTTTTTACTCTCATTTACTGCACTTGTAACAACACCTCCATTTTCCTATTAGTCTATTAACTGTTAAGTAATAGATATTTAGGATGTTTCATTTGTGTGTTCTGGGTTATAAATACGTTTTGTGCCAGATACACTTTATAATGTGGAAATCCTGGCTGGAGCACTAGAACTGATTAAATCTGTTATGCTGTTGTGTATATTGCCACAGTACGTGATGTAGAATGTTTGAACACTACCTTCAAAAAAAACTCTCTTCACCCTTATAAAACCCACTTCTAATGTTTAAGGTGTCATTATTTAGGATAAAACTTTGTGCTCACTGTGATTGCTGAAAGCCCGCGTTTTGGAAAAAATTATTTCATTCAAACATCGTCGGTATGCAAGGATTTGGGCAGATAAATGTATGCCAATGGTTGCTGTTTTGATCTGCAAAGATAGTAGTCTGGGATTTCCAACCTGTCACACTCAGCACCAATTAAGATCCAATGATTCAGGAGTGTGGATGTTAAGACTGCACGCAATAACATCCTGAAGTTAGACCAGCAGTTGAGCTAGCGCTGCAACATTTGATCATTTGACTTTATTTTTGTTAGCTCTTCATGCTTGAATGCTCAGCTAGTATTTCTATAACTCTATTAGCTGAACACCAGATGATTTGTTTGAAATTCCATTTGTTAAATTGATTAAAATTTAAACAAAGGACTGATTGCCTCCTTAAATGACTGATGAAGAATATTACAAGGAAATGGAAATTTGAAATTTAAAATTTAAAAACCTATTCAAGTAGGATATATTTTCAAATGGCCAACCTGTATAGAATAGTGGATATCTCTACAACTTGATTGAAGTGTAAAGTATTAGTGCAAAAGGTTCCTCTAGAATAGTATTCTTATAACTCTTCAAGGTGGAGGCAGTTTGTCTCATAATATTCCTGCCAATATTCTTTTCAGCATTCACATTTTTGAAGAAATAACTTTTTCCAAATGTATTGATTAGTGACTTGCTAAATTTATTTAGAATGTAGAAAGGTATAAACGGTAACTTATAAGCTTCACTCTGAGCACACAGTTTTATACTCCATTTTGTGTACTATGATTTATGCAGTTTTCTTGGAATAAAGTCTGTTTCGTTCAACAATTTATTTCAAACAATGAACATTTTATCTTTGTGCTGTTTTGAATATATAAAGATATATTGTCCTGATCAGGTGCTGAAGGCCATTTAAGTTATGTAAAATGATAAATATTTTGTAATGTTTTTATTTTCAAGGAAGAAATGTGGATAAAATTTTGAAACCACTAAGTTCAGAACAAAGATTGACCTTCTTGTTAAATTGTTAATTAGCTTTGAAAGCCTTATTTACTACAGTCAGTCATGAATTGTGGTTTTGTTGTGAACTTTTTGATCATGTAAATATTTATGTATCCAGTGCAGGAGAAGATTGTTCCCAAAAGTAATTCATTTCATAGTCATTTCAGTTTGATGTTTGGAATTTTCCTATACTATAGGCAGTTTTACTAATGTTCTGCAGTATAAATTCACCCCACTAACATTGCCAACAAAACTGAACTAGTCAAGGTAATTTACCTAATAACTGCAATCTGATGAGAGCCAATACCAATTCGGGAGTTGTAGATGAAAAGAGAGCTTTTAATACAAAAGCAAAATACTGTAGATGCAACAAACGTGAAACAAAACCAGAGACCACCTGGTCAAACAGCATCCCTGGAGAGAGGAAAATCACTTTAATATTTCGGGTTTTATAACCCTACGTTGGAATCCTTCATGATTTATTAACTTGACCTTCCATGTTCATGGGTCCTATTTGACTACTTCCGACAATGTTGCCGCTTTTATTACAATTAATCTTAATTGCTAATTTCACCTAAACTTCACAACTAATCTTTTGCACTCTTTTTATTATTTGTTTCTATTCACGTGAAGAAAAATGTAAATACAGTAACTGCAAAGAAGATGGTGTTCATTTACTAAAAACAAATGATTTACAAAGCCTGGCTTATCCCTGAGGTCCAGAGGGTACTGGATACAAAATCCGGCATACCACGTCATAAGTTATATGCACCAAAGCAGTATAAACCCGAGTGCAAGGTTAACCCACGCCCCCCCATTCTTTCCCCCCCCCCCCCCCCCCCCAAGAAAAAACCCTCGTGGTCTTGGGATGGCTTCTGGAAAATAATTAATTGGCACAGGTAAGTTTTTTTTTAAAAAGTTATTTTACAGCATCAAGTAATTTTTAATCACAGGAAGAATGTTTCTATTTGTATGAATCTTTTTTAAAAATATTCCATTAACGATGAATAATTTAAAACAGTTTTAATTAGCATATTAGTTGAATCGGAAGCTTTGTCATGTTTCTCAACAGCTATGAGCCATGCACCTTTCCCAGTAAGATTACTTTGAAGTATGTTGACGAGTTGAAGAGCAAGGGCTTACCTTAATTAATTCTACCTGCTGCTATTCTGTTGTGGTGCTGTGCTTCAGCTATCCATAATTGTGTCTCCGTTGATATTTAGCTCCTTACCCCATAGCAACATAATTGCACAAACCTCAACCTTAAGATGATCATGAGCATTCTCGTCAATAAGGTTTTGGAATAGATCTGTAGCTCAGGTTGTGGGTGTTGAGGTTGGTTGGGTCACCATGCTGGTTTGTTGTTTTGCAGACGTTTAGTTACCGTGCTTGGTAACATCCTCAGTGTAGCGTCCAATGAAGCATCGGTGTGTTTTCCCGCCCGGTTTTTAAACTCTGGGGTCCGTTGAGATGGATTGACTCACTTCCGGGTTTCCTTCATAGTGGAATATATCTGGTGTCGCGTTCAACGTGTTTATTAATAGCATGCTTCATGGAGTTGCGTGCTCCTGGGAATTCTTGTGCTTGTCTCTGCCTAGCCTGTCCCAGGATCTTGGTGTTGCCCCAGTCGAAGCAGTGGTTCTCCTTGCCCATGTGGATTGAGATGAGTGAGTATTGGTCGTGTCTTTTTGTAGCCAGTTGGTATTCATGTAATCTTGTTGTCAGTTTCCTTCCTGTTTCTCCGTTGTAGTGTTTCTCGCAGTCTCTGCAGGGAACCTTGTAGATGACATTGGTCCCGTCCACGGCTGGGAGTGGATGTTTTAGTTCGGGTGAGCAATTGTCATAGGGTTGACGTGGGCTTGTGGGCAGAAACTGTGAGAAACACTACATTGGACAAACACGAAGGAAGCTAACAACAAGAGTACCTGGACACCAACTGGCAACAAAAAGACACGACCAATACTCACTCATCTCAATCCACATGGATAAGGAGAACCACCGCTTTGACTGGGGCAACACCATGATCTTGGGAAAGGTTAGGCAGAGACAAGCACGAGAATTCCTGGAAGCATGGCACTCCACGAAGCATGCTATTAATAAACACATTGAACTCGACTCCATATATATTCCACTATGAAGGAAACCCAGAAGTGAGGCAACCCATCTAAATGGACCCCAGAGTTTAAAAACCGGTCAGGAAGACACACTGACCTTCATCGGAGGCTGCATTGAGGATGTTACCAAGGACGGTAACGAAACGTCTGCAAAACAACAAACCAGCTCAGCGAGCCAACCAACCTCAACTTCTAGTCAACGTTCCAAATCAGGATATTTTGTTCAGAGACAGATGATGCCAAGCTCAGGGTCTCTTAATATGGCTCCGTTTGAATAATCTTGATTTTCATCATGGACTAATTTTTGTTTGCAAGCAATAATCATCAAAATACTTGGATTTCCCATGGTTGGATTGGACCAGGGTATAAAGAACATGGTGTGCAGTTATATCTCCTAGTAGAACCTTCTTTTCTGTCTAATTCCTGGAAAAGCTCAAAAGAATATTGGAATGAAAATTAACTTTGACTTGAACATTAGTCACTCTGTGGAGTATGGATTGGGATGACATCTGATGTATCATTAGGTTTGTGCATTTGCATTGATCATCAGATTTACTTGATTCCCACATTATTGTTTTGTACCTAAAGTGACAGTGTCAAATTTATCTGGTGAAGCAGAATAGCAGATTTTAATGCACAGGTTTTATTGTCTTATTTACCATAGTTCAGTCAACTTTGCAATATGAATTTCTGCCATTGATAAACATACAGTTGAAGTAGATCATGATCGTGAAAAGTCAGTCATAAGTGGGAGAAGTGACATCTGTATATAGTCATTGTGGACCATGTGTCATAGCAGGTTAACTGACTTGGCCACAATTAGAGGAGCATGTTGAAATAAATTATCTTGAGATTTGATATTAACTGTTGCTAGTTGATGGAACAACATCTTCAGCTTCATAGTAATTTCTGGACAGCAGTCTTGAACAAAAGTGATTTTACTAAGCTTCTGTGCAACAGGTGCCAACAAGCCACATCTCTGATGGTTTACAATCCCATCACTAAAATTGTCTCCTTTCCTGTTACAAAGCAGTGTGCTTCAAAATTGGAAATGGAATGTGACGCTGATGAAAAATGATGTCAATTTTGAATTGTCACTTCCCTTGAATAAATGGCACCTATATTCTACCCACGTTGTTATTTGGGTATGTGTAGGTTGTGTCCTTTCTTAAGCAAGTAGTTGTCCATTCAATATTCAGATAACGTATGATAGCCGCACAACATTAGTTTTGTTTTTCCTGAGCCTATGTGTGGCATTAATGACATCACCTGGAAATCGTGAATTCCACGTATATGGAAAGTGAGGCAGAATGCAAACCTAGTACCTAGAGACATGGCTTACTCTTCAAATATAATTGAGACTTTTGTGAAAGCCACAAATCTTTTCTCTGTCCTCCTTTTTCCTCTCTCTGTCTGTCCTCCACACAACCCCTCCAAAAATTGCCACCTGATGCCGCCTTGGGGAAGAAAAACAGAATGTTAGAGATTTTTGGAGGTTTTCTTTGGATTGTTTGCAGCTCTACTAGCTGTCTTCGTAGAAGTCAAACATTACTCTGAGAATCTGTACGTTTTGGCTTGTTATCTTGTCACTAGCCCGGAGAAAAATGATAAACTTCATTTGAGCGCTCATACAGTTGTTGAAGTGTATCTGCATGTGCAGAAACTATTGCAGAACTGAGAGTTCTCAGAGTTCTTGCCTTATTACTGTCCTTGACAATATTTCTTGACTGATTCAAATGTGCCACCTTTCTTGGATTGTGAATAGTGATACCATGACATTCTCTATAGAAACATTTCTGTAAATGTATCTGCTTGTCATCTCTCTGCCAAATGTTTCCAGTGCAGCTGCCACTAGTGCTTTCAACTGCAGTGATTGTCCACCCTTGTTCCGCAATCCTTCCAGATGGAAGATTGAATCCTTAACGACCCAGATTTGCTGGAATTGCCTCATGCAGTGAGACAACCTCTTACTAGCTTCTTGATCCTTGTGAACAATGTTGTGTTAGTCAGGAGGTCCATAAGCTTGAAACTGAAAAATGATTTAAAAGTTTATAGCTCAGTTGTACTTCTACTTAATAGTAAGCCCTTCACCAGCCATCCCTTTGCCCTCTCACCCGTGTTAAATGACTTCCTGAAATTCCTTTTCCTAAACTTACCCGGATTTTGTACAATTTCTCGGGATAGATGGCCTTCATATAATTTTTTTAAAAAAACCATAGCCCTCTTCATATTGGCTTCCTTCTTTGCAAGTTTCTTGTAAGAAGAAAAGATGTTGCAAGCATATCGACATTTTTGAATGTCTTTTGCTTCGAAACAACAAAGATAGGGCTTTGAATATGGTTACATAAAATTCGCTGTATGGTTTAATACAGTGAATAGAATGCACTCTGCAACATTAAATGCCCTCGGTGGTTTTTGCTGATATTGATAGTCTGTAAAGAAGCTGTATTAATTCTATGACATGTAATCCTGCAGATAGAAACAAATACCACAGTATAGTGAATGTATTCCCAGCTTCCTGAAAGAACAGAGTATAGAAGTAGTGAAGGCTAGTCAACTATGTCTGTGCACAAAGATACCTAAAACAACTGAATAAAGTTTTGAAATATATGAAAATAAGTCTTGCTAGGAACGAGTGTATCTTGCTTGTTGAAGATGGAAGAAGCAAGACATATTTACTTTACATCAGTTCTATGTAAGTATTAAATATCGTGGTTTTCCTTGATTGTTAATTTCCAGACTAGTCATTTGGAGATACTTCTATTACTTCCAGCTAAATTTCAGTTGACAACATAATGTGTGAAACTATTCAGCCATAACCAGCAATATCGTTGAATAAATGTTTAAGAAGGTAGAAAATCAAAATCTTGACAAAATCAGAGTCACATTGGAATAAACAAATGTGATACCACTTTTTGCATGTTTCTCTGATGAGTAGTGGGGACTACTGAAGATTAACTTAGATGGTGACTGAGCTGTACTTTGTAGGTTGCAGATAGGTTGCATTTCTGACACAAACAGCATTTTCCTGGTGATCGCTACCATTCACAATAATCTGCATGGCCTGCCTTATTCCATTAATTTATGGTCACAGTTGTGCACTTCACTACTGGAATATTGCATTACTCTAGTTTAAATGACCATGAAGCAGTCATATCTATGTAGCATCTTTTCTCATCTGTTGTACCTTCCAACACACTGCACAACTAACGAATTTCTTGCAACTTCTGGCCATTCTCTATGGGCAAAAAAAACAAGTAATATACAACCGGCAAGATGCCAAATGAAAGAAATGAATAAATAACTAGGTAATCTGTTTTCCATGTTTGAAAGACATATTAGCCACATCACTGGAAGAACCTTTCACAGACAGATTAGATTTCTTTTCAGTGTTCAATCTGAAAATTGGCACTTGTAGAAGGAGCTGCATTCCCTTAATTTTTACACTGGAAGATAGGAGTGCTACCAGTTAATCAGGTTATTATTCATGATCCACTGCTCCAGTGCCTCTGAACTGCCATTTTTTCGCCCACTGATTGGTATGTCATTTAATATTTACAACTCAACCAATATCTAGCAATGTATCATGAGTAAACCTGCAATTGCATGAATGCAGTAATAAAACATGCAAAAATATTGCTCCCCATTTAACATCGTAAACTACTGATCATGAAGCTTGAATTGGCCAGTTTGCCTTAGAAATTATGCCAGATCCTGGCTCCTTGGTAGTTGCAGTGAAACCAAATCAAAGGAGTATTTTGTCAAATTGCATTATTGTAAATGTGGCATGCAATCTTCTAATTGGCTCAGTGAAGATTTTTAATTATTTTGCAGTTAAAACTTTCTAGTAGGCACAACTTGGACCTTGAGACAGAGAAATTACCCTTCTACAGATTTGTAAATACCTTTTTACAGATTTTTTTCAAAGGCCTGGGATAACAGAACTAATAAATAAGGACCATTTTTGCTGAACAAGATGTTGATAGTTTTAAAAATATTTTGGGGTCAAAGACCTGTTGTGCGGTAGATCAGGGGCATATAAACATCTCAGTTCATCTTTGTTAACCAAAACAATGATTTGGGAAACTTTGACTGAACAGAAATTGAGTATAGGCATTCTAGCCAAATTGGACCTGGTGTTCAGAACTATCAGCCTTTGTGGAAAACGCCAATGAATGTCATGAACTTTTAGCACAGAAACAGGCCTTGGGTCTACCAGATCTATGCTGTCGTTTATGCTCCATATAAATCTCATCTCAACTACTTCATATTAAGAGGATTGCTCATTCGAGTGGTGGGCAAGTTCTGGTAGGAAGTTGAAGAGAAATTTCATGCTAGATTGCTGGCTTTGAAGATATAGAATTTTTGCATGTTTAAGAACAGATTCTGTCAGCTGCAGCAATTGTAACGAGAATTGCCTTGTTGGCATGACTTTTCCATAACCATTTACATTTGGTCTGTTGCATGCATTTTCAAATAACTGATAATACTGTCTGTATTAGCTATCAGATAATTTCAGTTGTCTGTATAAGAAAATGGATAACATTAATCTGTGATGTTGAATTATTCTGTCAACTGAATTCCTCAATACCTGAATTTCAACTTGCAGAACCTTGTAAAGCCCAGGTTGAATTGATCACTTGTGATTGCATTTGATGTTTTCTCTTAACTGGAAGCCATCTAAATAATCAAGAAATCCAGTAAGAAATCTGGAAGAAACTTTCTTGCCAAAGTGTGGTGCGAATTTGGAACTTGCTACCACAGAGAACGTTTGAAGCTAATAATATAAATGCATTTAAAGGGAAACATTTCACTGAGTAATTAACTCCAAGTTAGATTTAGATAGGTAATCACTGGAGCAGGCTCAAATGGAATATAAATACATGGATCTTTTGGGCAAAATCGCTTGTTTCTGGGCCATATATCCTATTGGCACAACATGCCTGTAACCAAATCCTGATAGATATACTATCACATTTGGGCAAACATCTGATAGAGCAAAATTGTTTAGCAGTTCTATAGGTAGATAATACATCCCTTTTTATTAGTTATGAATCATAAAGCACTTGGGGTTAGCTCATTTGCATAAATACATTCTCTTATCGGCAATGTCCATTTTACAGTTTGCAGTACTATTTTCTTGTCCTATTTAGTTACAAATTATACTTAACACTACATTGACAATAAATCTACAAAATGGCTTATGGGGCTAGCATGTTCTTCTGATCGCTACCATTTATTGAGACAAATTGAATTCTCAGATAAGATGAAATACATCCCTTTTTTTGTACTTCTGGACCAGGCTTCTGCAGCATCCATTTTGCAATCTTTTCAATATTCAAGACCCTAAATTTCCAGCTTGTTCAAAGGTTTACATCACTCATCTTTTTTTCACCTGTTCCTTTGCTCAACTCCATTTAACTCCTGTCTGTCCATTTCCTCATTCCCGACCTCTAAACTGGCCACTTTAACACATTGAAATAAAAATCCATTTTTCTTCAGATCACTCCGTGGCTTTGTCATATCTACATCTCCCAGGCTTGCATGTTATTCCAGTTTCAGGTCTGCTAGCTGTAGCCTTCTGTGCACCCTATTCACCATGCTGCTGGTACAAATTCTTGAACTGTTTTGGCCATTTTTTCTGTTCATCCTTCCACGGATTATTTTAAAAATAGTGTTGCTAGTGGTATGAAAATATATGAATGCAAAGATTGTTATTATAATTTAATCATTAGATTATTGCCAAAATCAGATGTGAGCTGAGAATTTTCAAAAATTATGTTGTCATAAAGTCATATTGATAACAGATAAACCAGTAGTTCTTACAGCTTTGTCATTCATTTGTAGGTCACTACCACTTCCATTGCTTTTGGCTATAAGTCTTAAACTAATTGTGGTAAACTTTGGATCTGTGGCAGCATGTGATTTTTGAATTGTGATCCATGTTGCTAGATATAAAATGTCTATCTACGTGAACTAAAACAGGATAGCTTTGTTACTTACGCATGTAAATTATATTCTGTCAATATATAGAGAGTTACAGGTAGATAGGATTTTGAAGCAGGCATTTGGTATGCTTGCCTTTATTGGTCAGTGCATTGAGTATAGGACTTGGGAGGTCATGTTGCAGCTGTTCAGGATGTTGGTTAGGCCACTTTTGGAATACTGCATGCAATTCTGTTTTCCCCGCTACAGGAAGGATATTATGAAACTGGAAAGGGTTCAGGAAAGATTTACGAGGATGTTGCCTGATATAGCTTGAGCTAAAGGGAGAGGCTGAATAGGCTGGGGCTATTTTCCCTCAAGTAGCAGTGTCTGAGGCGTGACCTTAGAGGTTTATAAAATCTTCAGGGACATGGATAGGCTGAATAACCGTTGTCTTTTTCCCCGATGGGAGAATCCAAAACGAGATGGCATAGGTTTAAGGTGAGAGGGGAAAGATTTAAAAGGCAAATAAGGGGCAACTTTTTCAAGCAGAGGGTGGTGCATGTACGGAAGGAGATGCCAGAGGATGTGGAGGAGTCAGGTACAATTGCACCATTTAAAAGACATCTGGATGGGTACATAGGAAGGGTTTAAAGCGCCAAATGCTGGCAAATGGGACTAGATTAATTTAGACTATCTGGTTGGCATGGACAAGTTGTGCAGGGGGTTCTGTTTCCATGCTGTACAGTTCTACTACTCTAACATATTTTATCTGTTCTGTCTGTTCCATTTGAAAAAAGTGCATTACTACAGATACTTTTGAAGGACACCAGTATTTGAGCTGAATATTTCTGGGGGCAAAAAGCTGTTGAATTTTTTTCTTACACTCATCAGATCAAACTCAAGAATGCCAAATTTCAAAGGGAGCAGCAATTTATACTGCATGAGAAAAGGATGCTGATTGGTTGGCATGTTAGCTCTGGGCAAGATATTGCCATGGAGCATACAGTAGGATCTTATTGTCCCTCACATTTTCAAAAGGGGCTGTGCCTGCATATATGCTTACTTTGGATGCATAGTACAGATCACTGCATATCAATATATGAAACTTCAAAAGAGGCATAATGCTTGGATTTGCCTGTTAGAAACTATGTACGTTCATAGCTGGGGGCCTGTCCTCTGCAGTCAAGATGAACATGTTCAAGAACTGGAAGTTATTTGAAATAAACAAAAACAGGGGACAACAGTTTCCTTGTGCATTCACCATTTCAGTGCCTTGATCAACCAGAGTCAACTTCCTGACCTCAAGTATCCTTTTCTATAAAAATTGTTGTTCCCCTTGAAATTTGTCAATCTTGAGTCTGCCCTGATAGACAAAATGCTTCAGCTGCATGCTTTTTTTCTAATAGTGCACAAGTTCTGTGCTACTAATTGACCAACTTATTTATGGATTTAAATATTTGTTCATGATCCATTGCATAAACTGTGATCAGAGAAAATGGGAACTGCAGATGCTGGAGAATCCAAAATAACAAAGTGTGGAGCTGGATGAATACAGCAGGCCAAGCAGCATCTCAGGAGCACAAAAGCTGACGTTTCGGGCCTAGACCCTTCATCAGAGAAGTCAGCTTTTGTGCTCCTGAGATGCTGCTTGGCCTGCTGTGTTCATCCAGCTTCACACTGTTACATTGCATAAACCTTTCAGTTTTCCTTTACTAGTATGTTAAATATATCCACATATTACTTCTCTAATTTCTTAGTCTATTTGTTAATTTGGTGTAGATCATTCTGGATGATATTGGACATCTTTTTAGTTTTAGTATGCAAGTTAAGTTTTTTTTTTTCACAAAATTCTGAGATATTATAAAAGATGGTCTCTACTCTGTTAGTTAATGCTTCCAATTACACACAATTGAAAGTAACTACATGATTAATAACCCTTTTGCACCATGATGTCCTCTCCTAGCTGATCTGTCTTCTTTTTTTCTCTGCTTACATAGACAAATTGACACTAAATGTAGGAAACCTTCCACTTCACAAAGTTTGAAACCCTTATGCAGATGTTCTCTTGCTTCCCACCATCCCTACCAAAGAAAAACTAAATACTCTTTTCAGAAAACAACTATTGAAATTCATTTGAATTTCTTAACATGGTGGTTATTTAAGAGTTGATGCAAATGTATTTTGAAGTGCAAACAGGATGTGTCTGTGATGCAGTTTTTCCTCCTAATATTGTAAATCAAGTTTTCATTGGCTAAAATTTGCAAGAAAATGTGAACTGTTTTTATTTTATATAGGAAAATATGGTTTGCTGAACATCACTAGGTTTCTTATTAAAATCCACCTGAATTCTATTACCTTGATGGTTTTATGTATTGATTTGGTTAAGGATTTCCAACATTGCTTTTCCAGCCATGCTATATATCACTCAGTGGCTTTGTAGTAGTTATTAATTCACAGGTAAATTGTGCAAAATGATCATAAAGTTTTGGCAAAGATCTGTAGCTCGGGTTGTGGGTGAGGTTGTTGACTTGCTGAGCTGGCTTGTTTTTGTTCGGACATTTCAGCCACCATGCTAGGTGACATAATCAGTGAAGCGTCCAATGAAGCAATGTTATTCTACTCTGCTTGGGATTTATACTGTCCAGTCTGTTATGGTGAGTACTGTCATTCCTGATTTTGATCTGTATGGATTTGTATGTGGGGTTCAATTCTATATGTTTGTTGATTGAAGTATAGGTGGAAAGCCATGCCTCTAGGATTTCCGGTGTGTCAATGTTTGGCTTATGCAACTACAGTTACCTTGTCCCAGTTAAATTGATGGGGTCCATTGTCTGAACATACCGATATTAAGTAGAGGCCTTCCTGCTGTTTTGCTGCTAGTTGATGTTCATGTATTCAAAGGCTAATTTCCTTCCTGTCTGTCTGATGTAATATTTGTGGCAGTTGTTGCATGGTATCTTCTAAATTACGTTTGTTCTGCATGTAGTGGGAATGGGGTCTTTAATTCTTGTAAGTGTTTGTTGTAGAGTGACTGTGGGCTTGTGAGCTACCATGATTCCTAGTGGTTTTAGGAGTCTTGTCAGTTCCGATTTGTTCTTGACAACAGTTCTGAACTCACAGCAAGACTTCTAAGACCACTAGGAATCATGGTGGCCACAGCCACTCAACAACAAACACTTAGAAGGATTAAAGACCTCATTCCCACAACATGCAGAACGAATGTTGCTTAGAAAATACCATGCAACAACTGCCACAAACATTACATTGGACAGACAGGAAGGAAACTAGCCTCAGAATACATGAACATCAGGTAGCAGCAGAATGGTACAACAAACTCTCCTTAATATCGGTCTATTCAGACAGTGGATCCCAATAACTTAACTGGGACAAGGTAACTATAGTAGCCCAAGCCAAACATAGACATACGCAGGAATTCCTAGAGGCATGGCTTTCCACTCGTACTTCAATCAACAAACGTATAGAATTGGACCCCATATTTGATCAAAATCGGAAATGACAGTACTCACCATAACAGACCAGACAGTATAAATTCCAAGCGAAGTAGAATAACGTCACTTCATTGGACGGTCCACTGATGATGTCATCTAGCATGGTGATGAAATGTCTGAACAAAAACAAACCAGCTTGGCAAACAAGTCAACAACCTCAAACAATCCTAATATTTTCTTGTTTTAAAGCAATAATATTTCTTTGCCACCTTAATATATTTTCTCACATTGAACCTATGAGATAGAGGAAAAATGAATGCACTCAGAGGGGAATGGGGTAATCTACTAATGCTTTCACGAGTATACAATTGTTTTATTTTTATATTAATTTAAATATAGGCATTTCAGTTTGGGTTTCTTGTGGTACATTGATAGTGTCCCTACCTCTGAACTAGGAAGGCTAATTTAAAGTCCTACCTGCTCCAAAAGTGAGAGAGAATCCCTCCAAACAAGTTTATTAGGGGATATTTAAAGACAGCTCAGTTTGACACCTTTGTGGTGCATGATAGTGTCTCTATCTCTAGGCCAGAAGGTTTGAGTTCATGTCTTATCTACTCCAGAGCTGTGTAACAACATCTCTGAGCAAGTTGGATGAAAAATTAAAAAGACAGCTCAGGACATAATGTCAGAATAGTATTTGAATTTAAATCTCAATATTTTAATTTTTTTCCATGTTAGGTTGCAGTTTTAAAATTATAAGCAATGTGGTGTGCCCTCTATCCCGTGGTATTTAATGGCCGCAGACCTGCAGAACAATGTATCTTTATAGGAATAACAAGTGTAACAGTTTACATTCAGCCAGACCAGATTATTCTTCAATTTGACAGTGTAAATTAGCCTTTATTTTTGTGGCATTTAATCTATTCCCTATGTCCAATTTAGTAATTAGCACTTATTTTTCCATTCCACGGGGACATAATCATTTTGTTCCAATTAATGAAATGTTGCTCACTCCAATGTTCACAAAATTCGTATTTCCCACTTAATATATGTGCGCATGAATTTCAATTTTACAAAATGTAGTACTTTTTAAAATGCAACATATATCTTTTATACACAAGACATACATTTGAAAGGATAACAACATTGAAATACAGTTTTTCCCCTTTGGCAATAGAATGCTATATTACAAACCATTTAAAGGGGAGGAAGTAAAGTGATGCATCCTGTGCATCGTGTATGAAATTTTAATACCAGAAAGGGAAAATATACTTATTATTGTGGACGACCATTCTTTGTCTCCCAGAGGTTACTGATGGATCTTCTCCTGGTGTGGCTGCATGTTGGCTTTTATTATATCTTGTTCTTTTATCTTTTTAAAAAACATGGGCAACAGGATGAACCTGTTAATTTTTTAATGTGTGAATCACTGATTAATTGATCACATTAGTTTTGTATTGCATCAGCAGAGCATTTCCATCAGAGCTATTTAAAATGTTTTAAGGCCTAACTCTGTCTTGTCATTTTACATTGTAGGGTCCACTCTGAAACGGCTATGTCTAGGCAAAGATCGCAGTAGTAACTATCCAATTTTCTTTCTCTGTTTTATACTGTAAAATTGCATGAGTTAATTTCTATCCAAAAATATAACGGTTCCTGTAATTACCTGGAAGGTGTGTTACCTTTTAGGTGGCATATCATTGGTGACTTGATTTTCTTGAAGTACAAATCCATGTGTCTCTGCTTATGTTTGTTTTATATAATGGTTTTTGTTAGATTTTATTTGTATCAATTTTTTCCTCCTTTTTAGTGGATTAATATTTATTTACAGTTGCACTTTAAAACAAAAAAAATGAACAGGCTAAACTTGCAAAATCAATGTTTTTTTTAGGATCTTCAAGTAGCAACAGTGCAAATCAGTCAGTGCAGCAGATTCTGCAACTGCATCAGCACCAGCCCCAACGTCATCAGCCACCTCAACAACAAAATCAAACCAATAACAGTAACAACAAGAAGGGAACTTTTACAGATGACTTGCACAAGCTTGTAGATGATTGGACAAAGGAAACAGTTGGAGCTGCACAGTTCAAACCTTCTTTAAACAAGTTAAAGCAGCCCCAGCATAGATTTGATACGGAGCCTAGGCAAAAACCATCCCAGCCTGATGTAAGTAATAAGAACGTGTGCTTTGAATTAGTTGTGTGTGATTACATTGATAATTGATTACACCACAAAGGCAGGAATTTCTTTAAACGTAACAGGCTAAATAATACTACACTGTACAGTTTTAAGCGATTAATTCTGGGAAGTCACAAGGCATGCTTGCAACTCATTTGAGTTTGTTTATTTTTTTTGTTTACATTTCTCCTTAAGGCTTCTAGTACCACATTTAGTTCAGTTGCTCAGACAATGAATTTGGAATCCTGCATGGTATGCAACACCTGGTGTTTGTACGTTCTTCCCGTATTTGTTCAATTAATAAAGCTGGATATCATTTGTATAATTTTGAGAGTAGTTGCCTTATTAATTAAGACTTCAGAGTGTTAGAATGCAATGCTGTTTAAATGTTGACTTGAAGCTGTTTTTGGCATCCGGTCAACTCCCCATTCTCTCACCATCCCACCACTGATGAATTCAGACTCACCACATGAAAGAAGTACGAGTGGTGACAACAGCACTGATTGTAGTCTATATGGCAAACTTCATTGTCAGCAACAAAGAGTGGAAAAGTAGCACCACTATTTGCTATGTCCTGAAAGACGCTTGTCCTAGACTCTGCCTTTGCTAAACCAACAAGACAGGTAAACTTACTTGGCCCACTCCTCATCAGTCAGCCTGTTGCAGATGCATCTGTCCTCTTGATTCCTCTGAAGGTGTCCACCAACTACAACATTTAAATCCGATGTATGGAATACTTGCCGTCTGACTGAATGAGTGAGGCTTCAACACGTTCTTGAAGCTTGACACTATCCACAACAAAACATTTTGATTAAATGGATTCCACCTGCTTACTTAAATATTCATTCATTCTGCCACAAATGCACAATGATAGCTGTGTACGCACTTTGAGTTGCTGCACATTCATGACAGTTATCATCTAAAAGAACAAGGACTTCCCCACTTGCAGGCACCCCTCCAAGCCACACACCATCCTGATTTGGAACTATGTTGCTGTTTCTTTACTGCCACTGCTTGAGATCTTGGAATGCCTTTCCTGCCAGCAGCGTAGGTATAACTGCACCAGTTATAGATTAAAGCACAATATGGGGTGGCTGAAAGGCAATTAGGCATCAGCAATAGATGTAGTCTCATCATCAATACCTACATCCTGTAAACGAAGGAAATAACATCACTGGGATGTAATGAAAACCAGTTACTTTCTTGTGGTGTCACAATTTTTTTTTTAAGAAAGTTTTCTGTAATATGGTCATAGAAGTATATTTAATACATTATTTAAATCCATTTATTTCAGAAAGCTATTCCATACATTACTTGTGATGCACCATTGTTCTAGTTTACCAGTACATTTGTAAAATTTTTTTCTCTTCGCTTTAGGGAATAGCTGTCCCAGCGATGACAAAAAGGTTCTCTGCTCCAGTGACATGCCCTACATCAACTGCTTTAACACCAGGAAAATCAATGTTACCAGCAGGATTGCCAGCTACTCCTATCCCTGGTACAGTACCTGCTTACATGCTGCCTCTGTGCCAGTATGGTGGCATGATCCCAGCGCCGCTTTATGGTGTGCAATGGCCAGCTGTCTCAGGTCCAACTTCACAGCCTGGGGCATTCAGTGCTCAAGGACTATCCTCATTTCCATCTCTTAGCAAAGGAGGCATGCAGATGTTTCCGGTACCACTCCAAAAACCTGTTATAAACCCATCTGGGTCCAACATGAGGACTACCTAGCTTTGTTGTGAAGAATTTGAGATAATAAGGACATGGGGTGGGGTGATGAAAAGGGGAGGGAACATTTTTGAGAACAGTTTAATTTAACTGCTTTCTTTATAAATACAAAATTAAATATACTTGATTGTAGCTGAATACTATTGGCAGCCAGGGTGGGCTTGCTAATGCACATAGCCATACATTGCAATGAGCAATCACTGTGAAATATTTTCACAAAGCGTTGCTGAAAGCTAGATAGTTCTTGGGTGATAGTTGCATTTGTCTTGCAATTTGGACACTTTATATTTTGCTTTGAACGTTTAACACTAGTAACCTTAAACTGGGTTTAATTAACTTGAGTGGGTATTGAGATAAATTTAATAACCCTGCAGGAGTACAGTGCCTTGACTTATGCTTTTCAGTTTCCACTGGAAAGAAATATTTAAAAGGTTTTTTTAAGTTTCTGCTGTGGTCTGTTGGACATGTTTTAGTTTAGTTATGAAAGGCCTAAAGGTTTACAAGATGTCTGTTACTGGTAACTTAGCTACATGCACATGAACAATGAATATTTATATCTGTTGCTTGACTGTCTTTGTCACATGGAAGTAACTATATTAATGCTGCTAGAATTGTCTCCTTTTTTCAGGGGCTTAAATTCAGATACAAAAGAAATTAGCTGCTGCACAATCCACTTGCTTCTGTAGGGATAACTTGAGTAATTCCGATTCTAAATTCATTTAGGAGAAATAAAAATGTGATCTTCATCTGCTATGTTTAAACATCTGCACATAAGTTCACTCAAGTTGTGGTATTGTTTTAGAGAAACATTGAACTTTGTTTAAATTGCTGATAAACCAACAGTATTAACACTAAACAACAAACTGCCATGTCTTTTATGTTATCCTGCGCTTTTCAATGATATGAACACTTTATTTATATATGCTTAACCATGAATGGATTTGGCAGAAATTAATATTTATTAGAAGGTCTGTTAGTAGCTGAGATAGCACTGAATGATTTTTGTTTAGTTAAACTAACTTATTCAACATACAGGTTGCTTTAGTTTGAACATAATTTGTCTCGATGGCTAGGGGGATCAAATCTTAACTTTTGTATTGTTAAGCCTCATGCAGAACTTGAATTGATAGAACACCAAGTGGAACACTTTGGGGACAGAAAGGCAGATGAGAGGTAAGCAAGGTAGATGTGACACTTTACAAAGTCAGACGTGAAGGTACATTGCTCTGATTTCTTTCCTGCAATATTTTATACGACATGCTGAAAGGCAGAGATGTCTTGTACTGCCAAGCTGTGAAGAATTGTATTGTTACTGTACTTCTAATTGTTAATGTCTAAATTATTTTGTTTATACCCTTTAATATTCCATCAATTCAGTTAGAATTGGAGTTTTATAGAACATTGTGCAGAATCTTCTGCCTTGGCAAAACACTTCCTGTAGTAAGAGATTTCTGTTCTCTGTTATTTGTACCTTGCATTTATTTTGTTTATATTTATGTCTGTATGCTTCATGAGCAAAAATGGAAAATCTAACCTAAAATCAGACATCTAATGCTTGCACTAAGAACAATTGGATTGCTTTGCCTGTTAAATAGCTGACTTTTGTTTCACTGACATGGTCAGTGACATTCAAATCACAGATTGTAACTGTTTAAAGATATAAATAAAACATATTTTGTGCTTGACTTTGTATACTCAGTTGTAACTTTTTGGACATTACTGTATATTATCCAATTTGAGTTTTCTGTAACGAGCAAACTCCATTTCATTTTTTTAGTATGGCCTGTGGTCACAAACCAGACTTCATTTTCTATCAATGGTATCCTGAAGGTGATGAGGGTAAACCATGTGTCGGGCCAGAATCACATTTAAGCTAGACTGAGTAGTGATTCCCTTTCTTAAGCCTCAAGTGAACCAGTTGAATATCTGCAATGATGCAGCAGTTTGCATTGTCATTGTGGTACCAGTGCACAAATTTAGTGAATTCACTTTCACAACTTGTATTGGTGGCATTTGAACTAGTGATCACTAGATTTCTACAGCAGTACCATAATCATTGCAATACTAAATATTGACTCAATATAGTACACACTTTTTAAAATGGTTTGAAGGTAATGTGTATTAAAGTTGGCTGAGATTATGAAAACAATATAAAAGTCCTTTCTGTACATAGTACCTTATGTTTTTGAATGTTGCAACGTACTTCTCATATAATGAGTTAATCAACTTTTTTATATGTGGTAAACATGTTAGATAATTTGCACACCTAAATCCCACAACAAATGAGTAAATTTTGGTCTGCTTTTGATGGTATTGATGGATGAGGAAATATCCGCCAGGGCAACTTAAAAGCTTGTTGCCCTTGCTGTGTTCTTTTAAATCCACCTAATAGGCTGATAGAGCTTACATTTAGTTTGATCCAAGGGATGGCACCTCCAACAATCTAGCATTTCTTGAGCATTATATTGAATTATCCGCTTAATGTATGAAGTGTTGGAAAGTGTTTGAATTTCCAAATTATTTCCTTTGAGGTGACAGTGCGACTAATTGCGGCAAAAAAACACTTCTTTTGGGCTCATCGAAGAAAGAAGTGTACAAAATCTATCCGGAAGATCTCAATGCCTGTGTTTGTATTTGCAAATCAATTCCACTGCAAGTTACTTTATGCGTGCAAATATGCAAACAGTTATGGATGCACAAAAAAATGCTGAAGTCAGAAGATGGATACAAATAACTAGAGGTAACATGTGAAGATAGTAACAACAAGAAAGCTGAAACGAATAGTTCCAAGTTGCTATGTGCATTTCCTTGTATGCCTCAAAGGGCTGAGCAATGTGCTACAAACTGGGGAAGAAAATAGAGGACTTGAAATGCAGATGCTTAGACTAATGTATAAAATTCTGTACTCAGGCCACATGACAAATGAAAAAGCACCTGAAACAACTAGAGCAACAAGATTTCTTAAAAAGTGACCTGCAGGAAACAACATGTCAGTATTTCAGCCGTTTGATGAGAGTTGAAAAGCTACAGTAGTCTGTTCCAGAGGGCTAAATGAAGATCAAGCAGAAAAGAGATATAGACCTAGACATAATTGGATGCAAAATGTCTGTGATTGCAGATGAGCTGCAGTGGATTTGTGACAATGATGCAAAATGGGCTCGCGTTTTATATTATGATAGAAAATCTAACGGCAGGAGGCAGGACTGTCTGTATGCTGTTTGGACCAAGAGACCACTGTCCCTGAGTTTTGGTCCACAGCAAGTGCAGCTGAGCCCCAATAATCTATAAGCACTGCCCAGTACTCCAGGATCATTCTGGAGAGAAATTATAACACTCCGCAGCTTCCATTCCCTATTATTTATCTCACAGCCCCACTTTTAATTTATTTGTTGTAATAGTTGAGGCCATATGTTAAGCTGTTTCTGTTGTTTCTTCCCTCCCCATCCACCACTCTCCTCTTGCATTGAGCCTGTGTCTCCCTCCATTTTTCTACATCACTTAAACCTTTCTCCAAGTTTATTTTGTCTAAGATCCACTGCTTAGTTCTTAAACAACATGCCCACTATTTGTTGGGTTCCACTTTGTGGCCCCTGAGTCAGCTAACATTGTAAATAGCTTCTTTTCCAGCAGTAGTATCTGCCTGCCCTTCCAAGCGGGTGTCAGCATCCCCTGTCTCGAAAGAAATTGACCCCTTTGTACTTGTAAACTACCAACCCAGCATCAACCATCTTTTTCTCTTTGAAATGACACCTTTCAAGTCCACATTTTTTTTGCACACCACTTTTGAATCTCTCCAACAATGTTTGTATAGTTTCTAACATATTGAAACAGCCTCAGTCATAGTCACAAATCATAATCTGTCATGATGGCAACCAGTCTTCCTCTCTATTTGATATGGTCACCTACACCAAATCCTCCCAAAACTCTGCTCCTGTTGTCCGGCTAAATGGTACTGCCTCTTCGTGCTTCTGCTCCGTATCCAATTTTAGCCACAGTATCTCCGGGAATGGATTTGCTTTCCACAATCCATCTTTCGAGTCACCCATGGATGAATCCTTGATCTACTATGCTTTTCAATCCATTTGTTTTTCTTATTTGAAAACTTTCAACCTGTTTCATGCTGCCATAGACAAGAAAGTGGATAATAGGTTTCTGAAGTAATGCATGCATTTGGCAGTCTCTATAAATTAGTGTGGAGAAGGCACAGCTTTAGAACACAGACCAAACTCAAAATCTGCAAAATATGAGACCTCAATACCCTTCTGCGTGGCATGATGACAATATTTGCCTTTAAGTGGGATTTGTGTGTCCTGGCTGTTTTGAAGAGAGGTGTTGTAACCTGATGCCGAGGTATCTGCTGCATGGAAAGCAGAGTAAATAGCTTTTTTTTGCTATTGGACGAAAGAAGCATGTTTGGGTGGAGTCGGGCTCCAACAGATGCATGGTTTTAGTTTTGCTTTCAGTTGTGGAATTTGGAGGTTTTGGGTTTGAAGCTGCTAAATACAGCTCTCCCTCTCTTGCTGCTGCAAAAGCCTGAATTTGTCTCACCTGCTAAATCAATTCTGTCAGTCTTCCTTCTCCTGGACTGGAGGAGATAGCAAGTGAGGGAAATTGTCTTAGTCAAGGGTGTGTTTATGGGATGCTACTGTGTTGGAATAGTTGATAAGTAGTGGTTAAAAATATTTTGACAGAGTTCAAGTTATGCCAATTTCTTTTTTGTATTTTAACTGTAGTGTAAGAGTAAAAGTACATTTTGCTTAAAGCCATTGCATCACATCTGAAATGCAGTGACTTGAACTTGTTTTTAAATAAAAGTTAGGGTCTAGCCTAGCTCTCATTTTTTGAGGGTGTTTGACCTGGTTGATAATAGGCATTGAGCCATGGATCGCGTAGGTACACCTTCTGGAGCACTTTCTCCAGCACTGTCTCCACAGTAACCTCAAGATCCACTGGCAGGACCACATCAAACATTGAAATTTGAAGAAGAGTTGTATCGGATTTGAAATGACAATTGTTTCTCTCTCCATGTGTCTGTCACAGCTGCTGAGTTTCTCTAGCAGTTTGTTTTTATTTTTTAAACTGAAATCCAGTCCTACATGAACTGTAATTTTGTCTGAAGAAGCATTGGAAAAACTGAAGCTATTTTTTGTCTTATATTCCTTAAACACCTTAAATGTACTTACTCATAGAAATTGGCATGGGAGTCACATTACATGATTAACCAGCAGTTTAAATTATTGTACTTAGTCAACATGACCTGTATTGTTGTCTGACTGCATACATTAACAGGGAGCACACAGTGAGCAGTTAGTACTTAGCAACATATTGATGGATTAAGTAAGTGAGCAAAGAGTTGACAAAAGGAGTATGATGTAGAAAAATATGAAGTTGTTCATTTGGAAGGGAAAACAAAAGAACATACTATTTAAATGGAGCAAAGCTGCAGAAAGATGCAATATAAAGGAACGTGGGGGTACTTGTGCACAAAACTAGACACAGGAGCAGCAAGTAATCAAGAAGGCTAATGGAATGTTGGCCCTTACTTCAAGAGGGTTAGAGAATGACAGTAGGGAAGTCTTACTGGAACTGTACAAGGTGCTGATGAGACCACATCTGAAGTACTGTGAGCAATTTTTATCCCATTACTGAAGGAAAGATGCCATTTCGTTGGGGGCAGTTCAGAGAATGTTCCCTAGGTTGATCCCTGGTATGGAGAGGTTGTCTTGTGAGCAAAGGTTAAAATGACGAGACTCATTGGAATTTTGAAAAATGAGGAGTGACTTCATTGAAACACCCCAGATTCTTAAAGACCTTGACAAGGTAAATGCTGAGAGCATGTTTCCACTCACAGGAGAGCCTGGGACCAGCGACACAATTTCAGAATAAAGGAGTGCCAATTTAAGACTGAAGAGAAATTTCGTCTGTGAGAGTTGTGAGCCTTTGGAATTCCTTGACACAGAGAGCTGTGAGGGCAGTGTCCTTTTTGTATATTTATAGTTGAGATAGATTGATGATCAGTAGGTAAAAGGCAGGAAAGTGATGTGAGGAATGTTGGATCAGTGTGCTTCTGTTGTAGGGTAGGGTTGAAGGGCCGAACAGCCTAATCCTGCTCTTATTTCTTATCGTCTACAGGCAATCTAAACCTCCTAAGGGGTGGTGTCTTTTGGTCCAGCATGTGGTAAAACCTATTTGAAAAGTGAACCTGTGCTCCTATATTTTGAGAAATGTCTGGACTTTGGAAAATGTGTGCACTAAGATTTTCTGATAGTCCACTAACAATCCAATGTCTTGGTGCGAGGTATTGATTGAAGGAACGTCCTGTATCCAAAATGGGAACAGGAAGCTCACTCATTTGAGGGGCAGTGGTAAGAAACAGTTTCAGAGCATGAAGCCAGATACGGTCCAAAAACGTGGCTACAATACAAGTAGTAGTTTGACATTTTGGTTTTTTCTTTTTTGAGGTGGGTATATCCTGCTAACCACAACAGTAACCTCATCCTCTGTTTATTCATTACATGTTACAATCTCCGCTGATCAGTAATCAACTGTAAAATTTGTATGCTTTGTGGAACTCCCACACAATGCAAGCATCTCACAGACTGGCAATGTTGTGAACAACTAGCTCATATTTTTGTATATTTTAAAATGTAATGCATTTAGTTTTTAGGAATTAAAAGCTTTAACTGTTGGAAACTGGAGTGTCTGGTTGAGAAGCAGGTAATGACTCTGATGTAGATATAATTCAAACAAACCTGGGTTTATTACACTTGAAGCCTGTGTTTATCTTGCAAATTCAGAATTGACAGAGCCAACAAACCTTAAACAATGTAACCCATTTCTGTATTTCTTGGTACGATCAGGGTCTGTATGATTGCTTTTATAAAAGAAGGCCAAAGTTAACAATTGTAGGAAAGAGGTTGTAAAACTCCTTTCCAGATATAAATTATTCATACAGGTTGCAGAATTGAAAAGTTGTGTTTTGTGAAGAGTAATGTATTTGCATCCCAAATCCTGCCGCATTATCGTAGAGGTGGAATTTGGAGATGGAAGATACTTCCTTTTAATCTACAATTTTGCTGACAGTGACAAGCCGTTCATTTTTGGAAAAGACAAGAGGGCATTACATTACATATCAGTCTGGATACAGTACAACTCAGAGTTGGGACAGACATTGAAAATAAAAGTCATTTAGACCTGCTCTTCAAGCAGAGAAGCACTAACTTAATGTAATAGTTCATCCTGTGATAAGGATGCAGCTCTCCCTCAAATTGGATTTCACAAGGCAAACACAACTGGAAGTTTTGCTTTGAATTGCAGTGGACTTCTCAAAAATTTATGGCAAAATGTAGTCAGAGAGTTAGTTTGAAAAGCTGTGGGAAAGCAGTTGTGTATCTGCTGGCAACTTGAAGAAGTATGCCTGTAAAGAAAAGTCCGAGAGTCATTTAGCTAAAACGCTAATGTAAGGATCCCCTGTAGAATTTCACCATGCCAAGTAATTGGAATACTGAGGAGAACTGAAGTGAATTCTGGATGGCTGTGATTGGTCCTGGGAAAACTGAGAACCTTCCAGCTTTCATGAGATAATGGAATTCTTGGGAAGTGAAAAGTAAAATGGAGTTCGTAACATACATTTGAGATAATGGAAACTGCAGATGCTGGAGAATCCAAGATAACAGTGTGGAGTTGGATGAATACAGCAGGCCAAGCAGCATCTTAGGAGCACAAAGGCTGATGTTTTGAGCCTAGATCCTTCTTCAGAACATACATAATGTCTAAACTAAAATGCTAACTGTTTACTTTAGTTTTTTTTAAAATGTACAGTGGTTTTGGTTTAAAATGGCATTGTTCTCTTGGTTAATTGCTGGGACTTTAAATGCCTGTTTTAAACGTGAATGGACCTTAACAGAATTGTAACAGCAGCTGTTCAACCTGGCAGTACAATCAACCAAAGAAGTTGCTAGACACATTCAGTTTCCTCTTTCTTGCAGGTTAGGGTGGCACATAGCAGGAGGCAGGAAAGAACTGCAAGAGGCAAACTTATGTGCATGTTTTAATGCCAATGGAGGAGACAGTATTGACCATCATAACAAGGAATATAGTGGTGAGAGTGGGGGAATGTTGAAGCAGACAAAGATGAAGATAGCTACATATCTTATGCTCCACCTTCTTACAAACTGCTTCTCCCTTATCCCAGAATTCTTTATGACTGTAAGCTGCAGATTATATAAAACATATTTAACTCCTCTACCTCACCTTGGCTCAATAACTGACCCTTTTAGTTTCTGATATCTAAGAACTAGAACTTTTCCCAGTCAAAAGAGGACAAATGGGAGAAAATGAAGAGATACATCACTTAATCTTATATTACTGACACTCCAGATGAGTACATGAAATTTGTCCTGTAAAGAGAGAACCCAGGATAGGGAGGGAATTGTACATGCTCAGACAAGGCCCAAGTACGAAGGAGCTGAGGCATGGGGAGAAAAGATGAGCATATCAGTTCATTTTCCACTTAAGTTTCTGATGCAGACTTTAAGCCAGTTTACAGAATAAGACTGAGGTGTGCAGATAAGTGGATGCTTGTTGTACAGGAAAACCTGCTGGAAAATTTGCACACAGTGTCAAAGCACGGAGGAGGCCAGCATCAACTGGGCACAAGGCTTTGTGTAGAATTTTGGGGAAAATCCTTTCCACCATGAATCTCACCATAATGCAAAGTCTGCACGCTGATTTTCCACTTTGCATGGCTTATATCCTCAGGTACTGTCGCTTTGACTCAGCTTTTACCCCGCAAAAGAAAGTATGCTTGACATTGTGTTTGCAAGCTCCCACTCCACCTTCAGTTGTTTTTCTCAAATCCTTGGTCATGAATTTGAGAGGCATGTTCATATTTCTAACATTGCACGATTGGAGAAATTTATTCATATTTCCATCCTTGTCACTATATTAAGGTAGCCCTTATCAAAGTCACAAGTCACGTTTTGTATGACTTTGGCGATTATGAACTATTTTTGATGTGCCTGTCTTTGATATTTTGATGCTATTGTCCTCCAGTGGCACATTTAGCTAAACATAACTCTACCTTGTACCCGTTGTGGCATCCGCTACATTGGGGAAACCAAGCAGAGGCTTGGAGACCGCTTTGCAGAACACCTACGCTCGGTTCGCAATAAACAACTGCACCTCCCAGTTGCAAGCCATTTTAACTCCCCCTCCCATTCCTTAGATGACATGTCCATCCTGGGCCTCCTGCAGTGCCATAATGATGACACCCGAAGGTTGCAGGAACAGCAACTCATATTTCACTTGGGAACCCTGCAGCCCAATGTTATCAATGTGGACTTTACAAGCTTCAAAATCTCCCCTCCCCCCACTGCATCCCAAAACCAGCCCAGCTTGTTCCTGCCTCCCTAACCTGTTCTTTCTCTCACCTATCCCCTTCTCCCACCTCAGGCCGCACCTCCAATTCCTACCTACTAAACCTCGTCCCGCCCCCTTGACCTGTCCGTCCTCCCTGGACTGCCCTATCCCCTCCCTACCTCCCCACCTATACTCTCCTCTCCACCGATCATCTCCTCTATCCATCTTTGGTCCGACTCTCCCTATTTCAGAACCCTCTCCCCATCTCCCTTTTCTGATGAAGGGTCTAGGCCCAAAATGTCAACTTTAGTGCTCCTAAGATGCTGCTTGGCCTGCTATGTTCATCCAGCTCCACACTTCATGTTATCTCTTGTTACCCATTTAGTCATAACCAGGGGGTCAGCTACGACCAAAGTGAAAATCTTTTGTTAGAGGCAAAGGTCACCTGACACCCACATTATAGTCCAACAGGTTTATTTGAAAATACAAGCTTTCAGAACATAGTCCTTTTGTCAAGTAAAGTGAGAAGGAAGTGCACAGAACACAGAATTTATAAGTAAAAGATGAAATGGTCACACAACTGATGAGGATGTATTAGACAAACGTAAGATGCTGTTAAATTTGATTTTAAAATTTTTGATGAGATAAGCAAAATTGAATGTGTAGACTTTCGCAAAGCATTTGATAAATTACCATTAACTGAAGTTCATGTAATAAAAAGTAGTGGTAACAAATTTGATAGAGGTGATCAAAATCACAAAGGATTTATTTAGAGTAAATCTAATTTTTTTTTGGCTGAGGAGTCAAAAAAACTATAGAGACAGATTTAAGGTGATTGGTAAAAGAACCAGCAATGACATGAGAAAAATCTTAAAATTGAATGAAGTGATTGATAGTAGTGGATCCTGATTGAACAGTAAGGAAACAATAGATCTATTTGTTCTGGCTAGCTGGCCCTTGTGGCAATGAAATAGCACACCCTGCTACCACTGCTTCCACAATTACCTCAAAGAGCATCTTTGAATCATTGGGCACAAGTACTTATCATTAGATTCAGATGCTCTTCACCTTCTTCCTTCATTTCCCACTAAATCCCACCCTGCCCCCACTCCATTGAAGAGTGTCCGCACAGTTGAGCCACTGATTGGCCCATATTGTTTAAAAATAATATTAGTATAATGCCAGGTCAGGATGTGGGAACGTTTCCAATATTGGGCTCCTGATCATATTACAAAAACTCAAACCTGTTTATTTAAGTTCAATGATAATGGGAACTGCAGATGCTGGAGAATCCAAGATAGCAAAGTGTGGAGCTGGATGAACACAGCAGGCCAAGCGGCATCTCAGGAGCACAAAAGCTGACATTTTGGGCCTAGACTCTCTGATGAAGGGTCTAGGCCTGAAACGTCAGCTTTTGTGCTCCTGAGATGCTGCTTGGCCTGCTGTGTTCATCCAGCTCCACACTTTGCTATTTAAGTTCAAGATGTTTTCTCCCTTGAGAAGACTGCCTGAAAGCTATCAACTAGGCATCAACGATAATACTGAGTTAATTGAAGACACATGCTAGCTTTTCGAACTTTTATGTGTCATGACTTAATGGAAGAACATCATACCATGTAAAAATAATTTTCCAATACTATTCTTAGGCCTCCTTCTCAATGCTAAGTAGTGCTGTGACTTTACTGGGGGGGGGGGGGAAATCGACATGTGAATGCTTGTACAACGTACTTAATGTGTAAGTCAGTGACAAGCCTGTGCCAAAGAAGACGACCTCCATGAATTGCAAATTGCTGCAAACTGATAGTGACTTTTCGACATTAGCTTTGTGAAACCCTGCATTTAACCTTCAATGTTCTCTTCAGTTTTGTGAGGTGTGAGGTTTGTTACACTTGTATATCAGTTGCCCATTAAATTCTCCACAGGACGTTATGTTTCATGATTAACAGCACGTGCACTTTTTAAAATAATTACATTAATGAGTGCCAAATAATTTCCTGTGCCCAGAAGGTGAGTAATTAAAAAGTGAGGTCTCATTCCTTCAGGTAGTGATTTGTCAGAGATTCGACAACATCACATTTTTAAATTATTGTTTCCTGTCACTGCCTTTTTTTCAATGCAGTCTTCCTTTCCTCTTTCTTCACTTGGTTTGACATTAAATTCAGTTAAAGTTTATTCTCCTCAAATTATCCTTTGTATTTCTCAATCCTTTGAATATATTGATTAGGGAGAAACACCGTTTGTGCCTTTGTTCACTAATACACACATGCCCTGATGCTCTCACTGCAGTCTTATGTTAACAGTTCCAGTTAGTATGTAAGCAAGTATATTTAAAAATTCTGTCTCTCTCAACGCAAGTCCAATTATCCAGGTACACCAGGCGTTGCAAAATCTAGACCATTGATTTTGAAGTAGCACCTAATTAAACTAGGTGAAAGCACACGCTTACTTTGTAATCAAAGCAAAAGAGTTGGACAACAATATTAGCATTTAGTGCATCTTCAGAAAAGTGACTTGTCATTTCTGATGTAATCAAGTAAATTTCTTTCTTTAGGAATTATGGATGTATTTAAGGTAATATTTTTCAATGACAGCCACTCTTGAGTTATTAATTTTTGTTCTTTCATTTCAATTCTGGTAATAGTCTTTGTAGTAGAAACATTTCAGATTGTCTTTAATGTATTTAGAAGGACTATTTAAATCAGGAAGTGCTTCTATGAGAGAGAGCGGTGTTGTAGAAATTAACTTGGTTATATCAACCAGGCATGGGCAGATACAAGTGTAACATTTAGGCATGTAATTTTCCCTGAGATCAAGAGTCCAGGTTTAGCCACTAAATTGAAAAGTGAATTGCTGAGTAGCAAAAGAGTTCAGGAAGAATGCACAAAGCTTCTACAGAATCAGGTTTTTTTTTTAGAGAAATGTCTCAATTCTGACATCTTTCCCTAGGAAGGGAAAACAGCTTAATAATTATGCCAACATAAGTTGTAGTTAAAGTTCTGAAAAACTTGCTAACTATAAGCACATAGCATTTAATCTATGCAATATGTGGCTATCTTAAAGAATATAATGCAAAATCAATCTCAGTGCATGTCAATCTTGGTTGATCTCAACTAAAATTATATAAGTAGCAAGCAGCTAATGCTGAATTATTGTTACATAAACCTGTGCCTTTTTACTTACCTTCGTAACGTCCCCCTGTAATTATTTGAATGCCCTGTTTTTAAATATGATTCAAATCATTCGTGAATCATTGTTAATTCATGACATTTGTCTGATTTCTCTCATTTAACAAGAGGCTGTTTTGTCTTAGCTTGTGATGATTCTGATAACAGGTGAATATTGTAAATGTTGCTAAAATCCAACATTGATGTAAGTCAGTTTAGTGAACCAAATTTAAACATCATGCACTTGTAGGCATAAACTTGGCAAAAAAATTCTAAAAAATTCTTCGTAAGGAGTTAGTGAAGAGGTAAGGATTTGTCCAGAGCACCTTTTGTGGACATATTTGATGATGTGTTGATCGCAGTGTTGTTGCATGGTCCTTTAAAGTGGTGATAACAGAATGTTTAAAAATATTCTTGAAGCCATATTTGTGTATTCAGGGGTGTTAACTGCTTTGGGTCTGCAAATGTTCCCTTTCTCCATGCTCTCTGAGCTATAGTCCTTCCCTGATGTCAGCCCCATTTCAACATGTCTTGGTTTTTCAATGGATCAATCAGATATTGACTATAATGGAATGGTGAGTTGTTACAAATGCGAATCTGCTTGCTTTGGAATGCTTATGACTCTCCTACAACTTCCTGATACAGAGCTGTGAACAGGTATTTGATCTAATTTGATTACATATCACACATACAGTAGATGTTGAGATTCAATTCAATAAATTGCTAAAGAATTTCTTCATATTATTATGAGAACATCACACTGACGCTATAATGGTATTGATGTTGTGATTCTTAAACTTTGGAACATAAATTATTGTATGATCTTTATTTTATGCAATGATTGTGGTGGTGTCATCACAGTTGTATGTTGATTATCTCTCATTTCTATCTTTAGTGCTGTTTTCCAAAGTACACAACAGAGGCCACTCTTTCATTCTTAGTCAGTAAATCATGTGCAGCCAATTGTTAAAATGGTTGAAACTCTAGTGAAAGTACTTTTAAATATGTGTTTACTTATTTTTAGTTTCATCAAACTAAGCAATGTACTGTGATATCATGCATTTAGGTTCAATTATAAATATATAGTTTGTATTAAATTGCTGGAACGTTGCCTTTTTGTCTAAGATATAGAGCAAAGAAACAGGCCTTTCAGCCCAACCATTCCATGCTTTGAAGTTTTTAAAATTAAGGTTTGCTTTAAATAAAGAGGGATTGAATTACTTACTGCTGAAGTATAGTGTAATATTTTACAGAGAAACATTAGCATGATTCAGTACTACAATTGTGACCTTCACTGTGTATACTTGATGTGACAGTTAATAATCCATTTCTGATTATCTATGTAATAAAGAGGTATACTTGAAATGTGCCAGCCTTCTACTTATAATTAACTCGGAAGCAGATTTGAAATACTGTACCAAACATTTTTAAATTGGTTATTTCTTTTACTCTTATTGCCATTGATTTGTGACTAAATGACTTCCACATCTAAAGTATATGGATGATTATTCGCAAGGCAGTTGCTGTCAGTAACCCAAGGGTTTTGCAGCAGCAGCAGGGGGAGTGGTGAGAGCGAGGACCAACAGGGCTGCCAGGAAGGTAAGTTCTTCATTTTGGCAGCAGAGCTGAATGGGAGTGGTCAAATTGTGCTCTGGGAAGGTGAGTGAACTGATTATATTTGGGCAGTAGCTAAACTCAAGACACTACACATGTAGTGTCTCCCACGCATCCTCCTCTAACCAAAAAAAATGAATCTGTGGTGTGTTCATAAGGTAAGTATTTTATTTCTCTCTTTTTTAAATCAAGTGCTGGTAAGTAGAGTGATTGGTAAAAATGTTTTCATTTGTCTGTTATTTGATATTATGGTAGGACTAAGCTCAGCTTGAGTAAAAATGGCAGGAGATCTCAGACCCATGTTACGCTCCTCTTGCTCAATGTGGGAGCTCATGGAAGTGGCTAATGCCCCAGACTCCTACATGTGCAGGAAATGTGTTCAATTGCAGCTCTTGTTAGACCACATGACGGCTGTGGAGCTGCAGATGGACTCGCTTTGGAGCATCCGCAATGTTGAAGTCATGGATAGCATGTTTAGCAAGTTAGTCACACTGCAGATTAGGATTGCTAAGGGAGAAAGAGAATGGGTGACCAAAAGGCAGAGAAAAAGCAGGCAAGCAGTGCAGGTGTCCCCTGAGATCATCTCCCTCCAGAACAGGTATACCATTTTGGATGCTGTTGGGGGAGATGGCTCACCAGGGGAATGTAGCAGTAGCCTGGTTCATGGCACCGTGGCTGGCTCTGCTGTACAGAAGGGCAGGAAAAAGAGTGGAAGAGCTATAGTCATAGGCGATTGAAAGGGGAGTATTTAGGCGGCTCTGTGGTCAAAAACGAGACTCCCGAATGGCCTCCCAGGTGCACGGGTCAGGGATGTCTCCGATCGACTGCAGGACGTTCTGAAGGGGGGGGGGGGGGGGCGGTGAACAGCTGTCATGGTGCTTATAGACACCAATGATATGGCTAATAAATGGGATGAGATCCTACAAGCAGAATGTAGGGAGTTGGGAGCCAAGTTTAAAAAGTTTGACCTCAGAGGTAGTAATCTCAGGATTGCTACCAGTGTCACATGCTAGTCAAAGTAGAAATGAAAGAATAGGCAGGATAAATGAGTGGCTTGAGAGATGGTGCAGGAGGGAGGGGTTCAGATTTTTGGGACATTGGGACCAATTCTGGGGAGGTGGGACTATTACAAATCAAACAGTCTACACCTGGGCAGGACTGGAACCAATGTCCTAGGGACTACTATTGCTAATGCTGTTGGGGAGGGTTTAAACTAATGTGGCAGGAAGATGGGAACTAAATGAGGAGGTTAGTAAGGAGGTAGTAACTAAAGCCTGTAAGGAACTAGATAATGAAGTCATGTGACTTAGGGGAAAAGTAGGCAGAGTGCAGATGATGAATGCAAAGGGACAAGTGGTCTGAGATGCATTTGTTTTAAAGCGAGAAGTCTAATAGGTAAGGTAGAGGAACTTAGGGTTTGGATTATACTTGAGAGTATGATGTTATTGCTATTACTGAGACTTGGTTGAGGGAAGGGCAAGATTGGCAACTAAATGTCCCAGGATACAGATGCTTCAGGTGGGATAGAGAGAGAGATAAAAAGGATGGATGAGTTGCATTACTGGTCAAAGAGGATATCACAGCTGTGCTGAAGGAGGGAACTGTGGAGGACTTGATTAGTGAGGCAATATGGGCAGAGCTCAGAAATAGGAAGGGTGCAGTAACAATGTTGGGGCTGTACTACAGGCCTCTCAACATCAAGCGTGAGGTGGAGGCACAAATATGTAGACAGATTATGGAAAGATGTAGGAGCAACAGGATGGTGGTGATGGGAGATTTTAATTTTCCAAACATTGACTGGGATTCACTTAGTGTTTGGGGTTTAGATGGAGCAGACTTTGTAAGGAGCAACTAGGAGGGTTTTATGGAGCACTATGTAAATAGTCCAACTCGGGAAGGGGCCACAGTGGACCTGGTGTTGGGGAATGAGCCCAGCCAGGTGGTTGAAGTTTCAATGGGGGATTACTTTGGGAATAGTGATCACAATTCCGTAAGTTTTAGAGTATTCATGGACTAAGACGAGAGTGGTCCTAAAGGAAGAGTGCTAAATTAGGGGAAGGCCAACTATAGCAAAATTCGGCAGGAGCTGGGGAATGTAGATTGGGAACAGCTTTTTGATGCCAACTCCACATTTGATATGTGGGAGGCTTTTAAAGAGAGGCTGATTAGAGTGCAGGACAGACATGTCCCTGTGAAAATGAGGGATAGAAAGGGCAAGATTAGGGAACCATGGATGATAGGTGAAATTGAGACTAACTAAGAAGAAAAAGGAAGCATATGTAGGGTGTAGGCAACTGAAAACAGATGAAGCTTTGAAAGAATATCGGGAAAGTAGGACCAATCTGAAATGATGAATTAAGACCGCTAAAAGGGATAATGAAATATCTTTAGCAAACAGGGTTGAGGAAAATCCCAAAGCCTTTCATCTGTACATAAGGAGCAAGAGGGTAACCAGAGAAAGGGTTGGCCCACTCAAGGACAAAGGAGGGAAGTTATGCAAGGAGTCAGAGAAAATGAGTGAGATTCTTAATGAGTACTCTGCGTCGGTATTCACTGAGGAGAGGGATGTGACTGATGTTGAGGTAAGGGATAGATGTTTGATTACTCTAGGTCAAGTTGGCTTGCGGCGGGAAGGGGGGTTGGCAGTGTTGGGTATTCTCAAAGGCATTAGGGTGGACATGTCCTCCGGTCTGGATCGGATCTATGATAATGGGAACTGCAGATGCTGGAGAATCCAAGATACCAAAGTGTGAAGCTGGATGAACACAGCAGGCCAAGCAGCATCTCAGGAGCACAAAAGCTGACATTGCGGGCTGGATGAACGGTCTAGGCCCGAAACGTCTGCTTTTGTGCTCCTGAGATGCTGCTTGGCCTGCTGTTTTCATCCAGCTTCACACTTTGTTATCCTGGATGGGATCTATCCCACGTAACTGAAGGAAGCAAGAGAGGAAAAAACTGAGGCCTTAAATATCTTTGCAGCATCCTTGAGTACGGGTGAGTTCCCGGAAGTCTGGAGAATTGTTAATGTTGCCCCCTTGTTTAAGAAGGGTAGCAAGGATAATCCAGGTAATTACAGACTAGTCGTGGGGAAGTGCTGGAAAAGATACTGAGGGATTGGATCTATTTACATTTGGAAGAAAATGGGCTTATTAGTGATAGGGAGCATGGTTTTGTGCAGGGAAGGTCATGTCTTACAAACTTGACACAATTCTGTGAGGAAGTGACAAAGATGATAGATGAGGGAAGGGCTGTAGATGTTGTATACATGGACTTTCAGTCCGGCTTTTGATAATGTTCCCCATGGTAGGCTGATGGAGAAAGTGAAGTTGCATGGGATCCAGGGTGTATGAGCTAGATGGATAGAGAATGGGCTGGGCAACAGGAGACAGTTGTACTGGAAGGGAGTTCTCAAAATGGAGAACTGTGACTGGTGGTGTTTCACAGGGATCCGTGTTGGGACCACTTGTTTGTGATATACGTAAATGATCTGGAGGAAGGTACACGTGGTCTGATTAGCAAGTATGCAGATGACTAAGATTGGTGGAGTAGCAGATAGTGAAGGGGACTGTCGGAGAATGCAGCAGAATATAGATAGATTGGACAGTTGGGCGGAGAAATGGCAGATGGAGTTCAATCCAGGCAAATGCGAGGTGATGCATAGCGAGTTTTGAGAAGATTTGTAGCTCAGGTTGAGTTTCTGCATGTGAGTTTGCTTGCTGAGCTGGAAGGTTAGTTTTCAGACGTTTCGTCACCATTCTAGGTAACATCATCACTGAGCCTCCGATGAAGCGCTGGTGCTACGTCCCGCTTTCTATTTATCTGTTTAGATTTCCTTGGGTTGGTGATGACATTTCCTGTGATGGTGATGTCATTTCCTGTTCTTTTTCTCAGAGGATGGTAGATTGATTTGGAGCCATTGTGTTTGTTGATGGAGTTCCGGTTGTTTGGCACAAAATGAACGTCATTTACAAAATACCTTGCAAGAACTGTGACAAACACTACATTGGACAAACAGGCAGAAAGTTAGCCACCAGGATACATGAACATCAACTAGCCACAAAACGACATGACCCACTATCACTAGTATCCTTACATACAGATGAGGAAGGACACCACTTTGATTGGGACAACACATCCATCCCAGGACAAGCCAAACAGAGAGACGCACGAGAATTCCTAGAAGCATGGCATTCCAACCGGAACTCCATCAACAAACACATTGATTTGGAGCCAATCTACCATCCTCTGAGAAAAAGAACAGGAAATGACATCACCAACCCAAGGAAACCTAAACAGATAAATAGAAAGCGGGACATAACACCAGCACTTCATCAGAGGCTCACTGATGATGTTACCTAGAATGGTGACGAAACGTCTGAAAACTAACCTTCCAGTTCAGTGAGCAAACTCACATCCAGAGGTGATGCATTTTGGAAGATCCAATTCAAGAGCGAACTATACAGTAAATGGAAAAGCCCTGGGGAAAATTCATGCACAGAGTGATCCAGGTGTTCAGGTCCATTGTACCCTGAAGGCGGCAACGCAGGCTGATAGAGTGGTCAAGAAGGCATACGACATACTTTCATACATCAGCCAGGGTATTGTGTACAAGAGTTGGCAGGTAATGTTGCAGTTGTATAGGACTTTGGTTCGACCACATTTGGAATACTGCATACAATTCTCGTTGCTACATTGCCAAAGGGATGTGGATGCTTTGGAGAGGGTGCAGAGGAGGTTCGCCAGGATGTTGCCTGGTGTAGTCGGCACGAGCTAGGAAGAGAGGTTGAGTAGATTAGGATTATTGACATTAGAAAGACGGAGGTTGAGGGGCGGACCTGATCGAGGCCTACAAAATCATAAGAGGTATGGACAGGGTGGATAGCAAGAAGCTTTTTCTCCCAGAGTGGAGGACTCAATTACTAGTGGTCATGATTTGAAGGTGAAAGGGAAAAAATTTAAGGGAGATATGCGTTGGAAGTTCTTTATGCAAAGGATGGTGGATGTCTGGAATGCGTTGCCAGCAGAGGTGGTAGACGAGGGCACGATAGTGTGATTTAAGATGTATCTAGACAGTTACGTGAATGGGCAGGGAGCAGAAGGATACAGATCCTTGAAAAATAGGCAACCGGTTTAGATGAGGATCTGGATCGGCACAGGCTTGGAGGGCCGAAGGACCTTTTTTTGAGCTGTAATTTTCTTTGCTCTTTGGCTACAGGAATTGACGTATTTTTTGGCCATTTCAAGGTACTTACTACAAGTTCACGTTGCAGTGGGGTACAATCAGACTGGATAGGGATTCTCTATCCTTGTATCTTTTACGAGGTGAACAGTGTCTGAATAAAAGAACTTGTGCTCAAATAACTGATGTAAAACAAACCACTTTTCCTAAAGGGTACATCTTCAGTAAGATTTAACATTTTGTTCACATTATGGGGAGATGGTGGCATAGTGATAACTTCACTGGACTAGGATTTCAAAAACTTTGCAAATGCTTTGAAGACAAGGATTCAAATCCCATCATGGCAGCTGGTGGAATCTAAATTCAGTTGATAATGCTAGAATATGAAAATTATTTCCCACTGATTGTTGTAAGTACTCACTGACTGAAACTAGTATGTTGCACAACAGTTTTACTACTACTACTACTTAGGTTTAGTAGTAATTACGAAGCTGAATCATTGTAGTATATTGTATAAATGAAATAATAAAGACAGCTAATAAATAGTTTTTCGTGAATTATTTTACTCCATTAAGACTAATCAGTAAAATTGAAACATTTGAATACAGTGGCTTGATCTGAATTGGCTGTCTTTAGTCAGATTCCACTCCATGTTTCAGGGACAATAATTCATTGCCAATCGTTCCATACGAACAAGGAAAGAAAAGTAGGCCACTCAGCCATTCAAGCCTGCTCTGCCATTCAACAGGACCATGGCTAATTTTATTTCAACTTCAGTTCTAAATTCCTCTATATCCACAGTAATCTTTCATCTCTTGGGTAGTCAAGATTCTATCTATTTCTGCCTTAAAAATATTTAAAGATTATGCATTCGCTACCTTTTGAAGAAGGGAATTCCAAAGACTGAGAAACAGAAGTTTTCTCATGTCTGTCTTAAATGGGCAATCCCTTATCTTTAAACTATGACTCAATAATCCTGTGACCCTTACTCCAAAATAATACCTTGACCAAAGCTGAGCGTGGAAGTGATAGCTCAGAATTTAAGTGCAGCAAACTTCGTTTTAACCAGCACTCTTGATAAACTGGTAAAAGATATAGACCTCAAATAGTGTGAAGTTTAATGTATTATTCTGTTTAATTATTATAGTTTTTTAAAAATTTATTTGTCAATGTAAATATTCTTCAGTCAAACGGCCATACAAAATAACAGCAGGGTAGAATGGTAGCTCAGTAGGTAGCACTGCTGCCTCACAGCGCCAGGGACTCGGGTCCAATTCTACCCACAGGCAACTGCCTGTGTGTCTAGTTTGCACTTTCTCCCCATGTCTGCATTTGTTTCTGCCAGGGGCTCCAGATTCCTCCCACAGTCCAAACTATTTGGCTGAGCTGTTTTTCAGAGGGTCAGTGTGGACCTGTTGGGCCAAATGGTCTGTTTTCACACTGTATGGAACCTATAATCTAGTTGATTCAATTTTGAGTCAATTTCTTTTCAATTTATGTGATCTACGGTAATGTCCAAGTAGTCATTTGAAGGTGTGAGTGAGCATCTCTCTGCTGGTAAGTTTTATTAAGACAAAACTGCAGTATTATTTAAGTGATTTATTCTGTAATTGAACATGTAAATGTAACAGTGATGTTCTAAACCCTGTATGATGTTTCTGTTATTTAGTGTGTGTTTTTATATTGATTGTGGAACTCTTGAATACCTGAAATATTTGATCAACGTTCATGCTGCTGGTCCCATAGCTGCCTGTTAATAAAAAATTTTGCTCTATTGTGCACATAAGCATCATTATTCATAACCCGTTGAGTAAAAGTATATAATTACATCAAGTTATCTTCCAACAAACACTTCCACAAACATTTTAACTTACAAACAGAAGAACTAAAGACATTCCACAGATAAGTGATTTTGAGACCCACTGAAGCATGAGCACATGGCACTGTGAAGTGGCAAGAAATGAGTTGTTACCTGTATTTTTCCATTTACTGAGTTCCCAATGGCAACCATTTTTCAAGTGTTCAGCCAAATATGTTCTATGCTGTGAGACAAAGAATCTGTGTTTCGAATTATCTAAGAAGCTGTTGAGTGATGATGATGATGAACTCTCCTGTGTTTTTGTTCTTTTTGTCTTGCTAATGGATTTCCAGATGTTGGAGGCACAGTCCTGAATCCTGTCTTGTCATGCTTTGCTTTCAACATCTATCCACCTTACAGAAACACAACAAATCATAAAAGATCTGGCTGTCATCAGTCTCATTCACGAAACAACAACATCATCATTTACCTGAAGACCTTAATAGGCATTTAAGGTTTTTTTGGCTCCACTAATTTCTGCATTTGCTGTACATCCGAATACAGGAGTGCAAATCACATTCAAAATAATTGAATGCACAAAGTGTGCAGAGGACACTGAAATCTGCAGGTGGTTTATAGATAGGTTCAATGAGTGGGCAAGGGTCTGGCACATGGAGTAAAATATTGGTAAATGTAAGGTCATCTGTTTTGGTAGGAATAACAGCAAAAAGGACTATCATTTCGATGGTGAAAACTTGGAATATGCTGCTGTGCAGAGCGACCTGGGTGTCCTTGTGCATGAATCACAGCAAGCTGGTTTACAGGTGCAGCAGGTAATTAAGAAGGCAAATGGAGTATTGTTCTTCATTGCTAGGGGAATGGATTTTAAAAATATGGAAGATATGCTGCAGTTGTATTGGGTGCTAGTGAGGCCAAACCTGGAGTACTGTGTGCAGTTTTGGCCTCTACTTGAAAAAGGATGTACTGGCACTTGAGAGGGTGTAGACGAAGTTCACTAGATTGATTCTGGAGATGAGTGCGTTGGTTTATCAGGAGAGAAAGAATAAGACTGAGACAATACTCATTGGAATTTAGATCTTAGAGAAACATTATAAAATTTTGAAGGGAATAAATAAGATAGAAGCAGGGAGGTTGTTTCCACTGCAAGATGAAACTAGAACTAGGGGGTATAGCTTCAAAATAAGGGGGAGAAGATTTTGGGCTCATGAGGAGGAACTTCTTCACTCAAAGGGTTGTCAGTCTGTGGAATTTCCTACCCAGTGAAACAGTTGAGGCTACGTTGTTGATTGAATGTTTTTAAGCTAAAGATAGATTTTTGAACATTAAAGGAATTAAGAGTTATGATGAGCAGGCAGTAAGTGGAGTTGAGTCCATGAAAAGATTAGCCAATGGTTGAATGGTGGAGCAGGCTTGATGGGCCTCATGGCCTAATCCTGCTCCTATTTCTTATGTAAGTGTTAGGTTTAGAAACTGGAAACACCATTCAGCCCTTCAAGCCCATTCGGCCAATCATTTAGATCAAACTAGCTGAAGAAAACAGAACTAATTACAAATCAAAGAACAAATTATTCCTTCGGCCAATGTGATATTGGATGTTTTAAATTAGATGTAATAGGGTTCAAAGGTAGATAAGTAGACTGATCTGTGTCACAGCTCTGATTAACTACCTTTGAACCCTATTACTTAAATTCATAGAGTTTTGTTGAATACCGTCATTAAAAATTCAATTCCCCTACCATTCTCAGTCTGAGTTTTGCATCAGATATGACATTGGCCTAAAGAACAATTTGTTCTTTGATTTGTAATTAGTTCTGTTTTCTTCAGCTAGTTTGATGCAATTTGCCATGTTTCATCACTGTGAACCACCTGTTGCCATTTTTTTCCGTCCAAATATTTGCATCCCTTAGGATGCCGTAATGAAATTTTATGGTCCCTCTGAGACATTTTAGATGGGAATGATAGAGGCTTACTAAAAATTGAGTGACAGATAAGTTTGAGAGATAGTTTGAAGTGTAAAAGATCAAAAGACACTATGCAAGTATAGAATATTAACATCTTGTACAGGAGGTATGCCCATTGAAGGAGAACTCACTCAACTCGTGCCTGGAACAACTTTAGCTTCAGCATCAGAGGGCTTTGCAGTGGCCCAGGATAAAATACCTCTGGTTTTCAGGGCACAAATACTTTTATTCTCAAAATCAGATGCTGAAAGTACAGGAGTTGAACAGTTTCCAGAAAAGACGAACCCTTGCAACATTTTGACTGAATCCCCTTATAGTTTGCTTCTTATTCAGCAGCTGGTACTCTGAACTTATAAACCCATTTGTTTATGACCAAACTGGTGAGAAGTACATTCTAGTAGTAGGGTATTTTGCTGCTATTTTCTCCCCATAGGTGCAGCACAATTTATAATTGTTTCAATTTGCAAGGTTATAAATTGGAATCACTTTTTATCATTCTGGAAATGGAAAAATGGAACTTGCATTGATATTAACACACTTTGCTTTCTCTATTTACCAATTTGTTTCACATCAGTGACTTTTGAAGTATAGTTAAACCTGACTCTCAATTTCTACATATAGCAAACAGCAGTGAGAGAAATGACTGAGCTGGTTGTGGAATGTCGGCTTGAACTGCAACAGTGCATCAGTAAATAATGTCAAATGATGGGAAATGGTACAAAGTTAAAATTAGTTTTTTTTCTGAAAGCTCAAGGTATTCCAGATAAATAGGTGACATAAATCGAAGAAAATCTAAACATAGATTAATAACCATTACAGAAAAAGGTGGTGGAATAGTGACCAACGTTGGGAAATAAACATTCCTGAGACTTGATATTTTAAATACAATAAACAAAATAGAAAATGACAGGTAAAGTTGTTATAATAATAAGAGACAGCATAAAGGTAGCAGCAAAGGAGGATCTGTAGTAAGGATTGATACAGTTGAGTTACGAAGTATGTTGCAGAAAATGTACATGAAATTAGTTTACAGGGTTGTGGGACAGAATATTAATCAATGAAGACATTGCCTGGACACAAATCTGAAGAACCAGTACGTGCAATGCATTAGAGACAATTTCCAAAAAGAATGACATGAAGCCAACTAGGGGAGAGGCTATTTTGGATCTTACCTTGTATGGTAGCACAAGTATGATTAGCTATCATAGTAAGGGATATGATAGAATTTCACACTGAATTCAAGGGTAATGTGTACATTTCTAGGTGAAACTAGAGTATTAAACTGGAATAAGACAAATTATGTGGGTATAGTTGGCATAGGTAAATTGGGGAATTAGATAACAAGGTAGGACGGGATAAGCAAAGGCAACTATTTTGCCAAATAGTTATAGCACAGAAGTAAGACCTGTTATGATCATACTGACTTTCTGTACATTCTTCCCTTTCAGATAATCCAATTTCCCCTTAAATGCTTTGACTGCATTTACCTGAAAGTGTGGTGAAGGTGCCATGTTACAGATCCTAACTTCTGTGTGAAAACTTTTCCTTGCTTGTTTGCCATTCACCTTAAACCTGTGCCAGCTGGCTCTTGATCTTTCCAGAAATGAGAACATGATCTTAATGATTTTGTATACCTTTTACTAAAACCCCTGCCAGCTTCATCATCTCCAAGGAAAACTACCATAATTTCTCAACATAACTGAAATTCTTCATCCCCAGAATCGATGTTAATGTTTCCTGCACTCTGTCAAATTCATTCTTGTAATTTGTGTGTGTGTGTGATCCAGATCCAATATTCCAACTGATGTCAAATCAGAGTTCAAAATATAAGTTTAACATAGCTTCCTCGCTTTTGTACTCAATGCACATTATTAATAAAGCCTAGAATGCAATGTACTTTATTAATTGCCGTACCAACTTTACCTAACACCTTCGATGATTCATGCACATGTGTTATCCAAGGAATTCTGGATTTGATGACCCTCCCTTTCCCATTTGTGGGAATGTACTTTTATCTGTCTGAACTACCCTGTCTTTAAAGGCAGCCATTTTTCAGTGATAAGGTGTAGAGCTGGATGAACACAGCAGGCCAAGCAGCATCAGAGGAACAGGAAGGCTGACGTTTCAGGCCAAGACCCTTCTTCAGAAATTGGGGAGGGGAAGGGGGTTCTGAAATGAATAAGGAGAGAGGGGGAGGTGGATAGAAGAGAAGAAAGGTGGGGAGGAGACACACAGGTCAAAGAGACAGGAATGGAGCCAGCAGAGGTGAGTGTAGTTGAGGAGGTAGGGAGGAGCTAGGTCATTCCAGAGAGGATGGACAGGTCAAGGGGGTGGGATAAAGTTAGTAGGTAGGAGATGGAGGAGGGAGGAGGCGATAGGTGGGAGGAAGGACAGATTATGGAGGCGGGGACGAGCTGGGCTGGTTTTGGGAAGTGGTAGGGGGAGGGGAGATTTTGAAGCTTGTGAATTCCACATTGATACCATTGGGCTGCAGGGTTCCTAAGCGGAATATGAATTGCTGTTCCTGCAACCTTCAGGTAGCATCATTGTGACACTGCAGGAGGCCCAGGATGGACATGTCTGAGGAATGGGAGGTGGAGTTGAAATGGTTCGCAATTGGGAGGTGCCGTTGTTTAGTGCGAACCAAGTGTAGGTGTTCTGCAAAGCGGTCCCCAAGCCTCCACTTGGTTTCCCCGAAGTAGCGGAGGCCACAATGGGAACAGCAGATGCAGTATACCACATTAGCAGATGTGCAGGTGTACATCTGCTTGATGTGGAAAGTCTTCTTGGGGCCTGGGATGGAGGTGAACAGCGAGGTGTAGGGGCAGGTGTAGCACTTCCTGCGGTTGCAGGGAAAAGTGTTGGGTGTGTTGGGGCTGAAGCGGAGTGTGGAGTGGACATGGGAGTCTGGAGAGAGTGGACCCTCTGGAAAGCAGATAAGGGTAGGGAGGGAAAAATTTCTTTGGCGGTAGGGTTGGACTGCAGATGGCGGAAGTGTCGGAGGATGATGCGTTGGATCTGGAGGTTGGTGGGGTGGCACGTGAGGACGAGGGGGATTCTTTTTTGATTGTTTTTGCTGGGAGGGGGTGTGAGGGACGAGTTGCGGGAAATGAGGGAGACCTTGGTCCTTGAGCGTTCTTGACCACTGCGCGGGGTCGGGGGGGGAGGTGGGTGCGATGTTGCAGTCCTTGAAAAACATGGACATCTGAGATGTACGGGAGTGGAATGCCTCATCCTGGGAGCAGATGCTGTAGAGGCAAAGGAATTGGGAATAGGCGATGGCATTTTTGCAGGAAGGTGGGCGGGAGGAGATGTATTCTCAGTAGCTTTTTTTTCCAGTTAGGATTTTGCCTGCAACCTTTATTTCCAATTTATCTGAGTCAGATCTATTCTTACCAGTTGATATTGGCTTTCCCCAGTTAATTACACTTACTCTGGATTGTTCTTTGTCATCTTAGCCATCCTAAATTCAATAATACAATGATCACTATCCCTTCAATATACCCCTGCTGGTATTGGATTCACTTGGCACACCTCAGTCATAAGGACAAAGTCTAGCATTACCTCCTTTCTCATTGGACTGGAAACATACTGATCTAAAAAATTTCCCAAGTACTCTTGAGGAACTTTTGCTCCTGTTTTGTCCTTTGCTAGAGTTTGTCTGTTTACACATAACTAAATTACCCTACTTCAATGACACTAATTCTTGCACCTATTTGTATCTTACTTTCACATTTATTCTTCTATATCTTTCCCATTGGATTAAAACAAGCAGTGCAATTCTTTGTTATTTAGCTCTAGCCAAATAGGTTCTGACCTGTATCCCATGTGACATCTCTCTCCTCCACTGCTATGTTCTCCTTAATCAATATTCCTCGACTCCCTGTTTTCTAATTTCCTGAGCACCTCTAATCCAGGAATGTTTTATACTCAGGCCTGCTCTTCTTTCAGCCAGCTCTTCCACTATAGCCTCAACGTAATTTCTACGTGACTGTTTGTATCTGCATTTGCCAATCTATTTACCACACTTTCTGTATGCACATTCAGAATATACCTAATTTAGACTGTATTACTTTCTGCCTTACTCTGCTACCACTTTATCCCTTACTATTTTCTACCTTAGTGCCATCTGACTCTTGTAGTGTTCTAACCACCTTGGTATTCCTCTCTCATACTACTACTTGGTTCCCCAACTGCCAAATTAAACTATCCAACAGTGTAAGCAAATCACCTGTTTCCAGCTCTCTCTTGGCACAGCCTGACCTGCTTGTACATATAACAGCTACATTGAAGCTAGAAGCTGGATCCACTGTCCAAAGAATCTAAGTTCTCCCTCCTGCACCATCTTTCCAAATAAGCAGTCGTCTTTGACTCTCCTGCCAATTTTGTTGCTACTAATATGGAAAACAGTGCTGCCTGTTAATTCTACCTAGAGTGTTCTGCAGCTGTTCAGTCACATCCTTGACCCTGGCACTCGGGAGGCCACATGTCAATCTGGATTCAAATCCATGGCCACAAAAATACTTGTCTGTTCCCCTAACATCAAGTTGCCTGTCAGTGTTGCTTTTTCAGTCCTATTTTGTGTAACACCTATACAGCTAAGCAAGCCATGGTGCTATGGACTATCTCTGGGTGCAGTACCCAGAAGAGCCATCACTTTCACCACCAGTCAGAACTGAATACTGGTTGGAGAATGGAATTCGCTTAGGGGATTCCTGCACTCCTTGCCAGTTTCTTCTTAACAACGTGATGGTTGCACATTCTCTCTCTCTCCCTGAATATTTATACCATTAAGCATGCTATCAATGCAGCTATTAGCCTCACAATTATGCCAGAGTGATGCTAACTGCTACTTAACCTCAAAAGGCTGAAATGTAAGCTTCTGTAGTTGATAACAAATCCTACTTATGTTTATCCAGGAGATGAGAAGTATTCTGTCGTTCCTACATACCACAAGATGCATGTTCAGAGGTCAGAGCTGTCCTGACATTTTTCTCAGGTAATAAACTTTACTACCTATAGATTTGCCAGGTTATCTCTTTCTTTCTGTTGACACTAGTTGAATGTAGGAAAGCTGAATGCTTTTTAAATTACGTTTATAAAGAAGTAACATTTTTAATTTCTCAGCCTTCTAACCTTGGCAGGCAAATGGAAAAAAAACAGTAGTAATTTCACCAGGCAATCAACATGAGCCTTCCTGCAATGTTACTGTTCAATTCTTTTTTTCATTTCAAACTGGCTCCAGGTTCCTTCATTAAGTGATGGATCATGAGCTGGACTTCAAGTTACCTTCCTTCTGGTACTTGCAATATACATAAATATAATGCATATAATGTAAAAGTTGCCATAGACTTACCAGACAATAGGACTGCTCTGTCATAAGAGAGAGTCTGCTGGTGATGGCTTAATCTGAGAGTCAACACACTTTAGGGGACAGGAGATATTGACATGGAGAGTCCTTCAGCCGGCGTGGGAATTGAACCTATGCTGTGGGCGTCACACTGAATCGAAAACAGACCATCCACCTAACTGACCCCCTCTTAATGAGTATACAGTCCATTTAGAAATAAAAATCCTACCGGAAAAATCATCCATTCATAAGCAATTGAAGTTATTAAAGGAAGTGATAAATTAAAAGATGCTTATATTGTCAAGAAGTGTAGTTATTCCTGAGGATTAGGTAGGCTTTGGAAACAAACAGCATCATCAAAAATTTCACTGAAAAAATGAATATCATGAGAATAAAACAGTTTGTAATTTCAACAAGAGTAAGACGCAAGCTGCTAAAGTAAATATTGATTCCCTTGCAGCTTGAGAAAAGAAATTCGAACTAATTTGAAAATAGTAGAGATAATTCAAATATTTAGCCCAATCCAGAAATAGTTAGAAACCCATGGATCTAAACAAAGGAACTTAAATTAGTTATTAAAAAAGCAAAGGTACAGTAGAATGTAAGGGGACTAAACATGGACAGATTCCCTGGATCTGAGTGCCCATATTCTAGAGTTTTAAAAGAGAGGGCTGTAAAGATGGCACTTGCATTGCTCCAAAATTCCCTAGATTCCAGTGGATTGGAAGAATCCAAAAGTAACTTTCAAGAAAGAAGGGAGAGAAAATGGGGAACAGGACACTTAGCCTGATATCAGTTGTTGGAAAAATTCTGGAAGCCATTAATGTAACTGGCAGAGTGGATGAAGTGGAACCAGAAGTTGCATATTTGAATTTTCAGAAGGCGTTTGATAGTCAAGGTGAAGTTTCTTGGAGTTTGGGATAATAACATAAGGAATTAGAACATGAGTATGCTATTCAGGCATCAAGCCTGTTCCACCATTCAATGTAGTTATAGCTGATCCTATATCTCAATGGCATACTTCCACATTTTCTCCATGCTCCTTGACACTTAGCCTCTATATTATCTATTACTTTCTTAGACATATTCACGAACTTGGCACAGTTCATAGATTCTGTGGTAGAGAATCCCACAGCTTAACCACCCTCTCAGTAAAGACGTTTCTCCTTATCTCAGTCTGAAATGGCTTCCTGCTTTCCAAGACCATGACTGCTTATTCTGGACACGTTCTGGCTGGGGGAAGCATGCATCCTGCATCCAGTCTGTGGAGCCCTGTCAGATGTTTATATACTTTAGTGAGATTCCCTTTGATTCTTCTAACCTCTATTGAACATATACCCAAACTCTCCTTGTAGACAAACCCACCATTGCCAGGAATCAATCTTGTGAAGCTTCACTACACTCCCTCTATGGCAAGGATTCGTCAAAAAAGAAAAGAAAAAGAATAAATGAGTCATTTTCATATTGACAGGTTATTACTAATGGAATTTCACAAGAATTAGTGCTTTATCCTCCGGTATTTGTGACTTACTTCAAGAGCTGAGTGCAATATCTTTAGGTTTTCTGACGATACAAAGTGCAATGTGAAAGTAAACTATGAGGGCCTTAGAAATTTAATGAGGTACGTGAATAAAAGTATTCCTCACAGCAATTCAGTCCTAATAAATGCAATGTCTACGCATGATCGGGGTGAAGGGAATCATGAGACAGCACATAGCCCCCAAGTATTGTGGCTGCTGCCAGAGTAGTCGGCATTCACTGACTCATTCTATACAGGTTTGCCCGTGAAACCCACATTTAGGACCAGTTGCCATCTTCCAGGTTAATACTAGGCCTGCAGAGGCATATGCATGTAACCAATAGCTTCTTGCACCAATGTAAATTTGCTAGTTTGGCAAAGTCACATGTTTGGGTTTTTGCTTTTTCCTCTGCTGTCTGCTAAGAGAGAAAACTATGAAGTCTGCTTCATTACCATGAAGAGAATCTGTCCACTGCATTGTAGACCAATGCCATCATTTCACAGCTCTTTGTTCAATCTCTTGGAAAGATCTGAAGTGTAAAGAAATGGAGGGCCACGCTGATTTTCCTGGCCACTGGCTGCACTATCTTTGCCCTGCTCTGTGGCTGCAGATCAGTTTATAGGAGATGGCTTTGTTAAGTCATCTGTTTTATGAAATACTGCTGCCTTATTCACTGCTCCTTACTGATGTGGTGGCAGGCAAAGACACTTGATTTGGGTAGGGATTTCGATTCCAGGCCCTGAATTCTCACTCATTTCAAGGTTCTGGGAATTTAAAATGACAATTTATGGACCAGATCAAAAATTGATGCTGTCATGATGTGCCCACTCTACATGTTTCTGGCACTTGCAGAACACATCTGTACTTTTGCCATAATATTTATGGTGTGCCAGAAGCAATATAGCCATAATTTAGATGTTGTGAGTTTTCATACCACCGGCACAGACATGGACGTGAAATTTGAAGCCACTGCAGAAGCGTGTAGATACTGAAGGTTGAATTGGTGGTCAAGAAGTTGGATTATAATGTGATGAAATTTGAGGTCATTCAAATTGGTACAAAAATGTTTGGTGAAAAATACTCCATATTGATGTCCATTTAGATTTGAATGTTATAATATACAGAAATTGTTAACATGTAGGTGCAGATAGCAATTAGGAAGACAAATTTTCTTCATTGCAAATGTGTTGGACTAAGGTAAAGCTGGTGGCGGTTTAACCTGTGTTTGAGGAGAGTCCTTCACTGTAACCATAACCAGTACGAAAACTGAACCCACCTTGTTGGCGGAAACCAGTCATCCAGCCAACTGAACTGACTGAGATAGTAGGAACTGCAGATGCTGGAGAATCTGAGATGACAAGATGTAGAACTGGATGAACACAGCAGACAATGCAGCATCAGAGGAGCTGGAAGGTTGATGTTTTGGGCCTAGAACCACCTTCAAAAAGGGTCTAGACCCGAAACGTCAGCCATCTTGCTGTGTTCATCCAGCTCTACACCTTTTGAACTGACTGAGCTCTGCTTTGGAGTACAAGACTAAGGAAAACCTTGCAACAATTATCCAGGACTGGAGACGAATATCGAGCCATTTAAGAAAGTGTGATATGAGAGAGTTTCCATTTAGGCTTGTGAATCTTTGACAGTGCTGAGGCATAAAGAATTCCAATGTCCAGTCATTGTGTATATTCAAGACCAGGTTTCACAGATTATTTTAAACATTACAGAGAATTAGGTTGGAGTGTACAGAAAGTGAGATTGAAGTCAAAAGGTCAGCCAAGATCTTAATAGCAGAAGCAGGTAGAGGGACTGCATGGTCATTCCCATTTATTACATTTTTTAAATATTGGAAGTACTGCAGAATAGCTTATTACTTATTTGACATAAGTATCTTAAATACAATATTCAGTATTATAAGTAAAAAGATCTTGATTGAGCATTTATTTCCAACAGAAAACACTTGCAAAAATATTTGTGTTCTAGCTCCAGAATGAAATTGAATCTTACCCAATCTAAATAAAAAAAACTGACAGAACTACAAATGCTGGAAATCAGAAACTAAATCAGAAATTGCTGGAAAAAGAACCCAGTGATTCTCCTTCAGAACTTCAGTTCTGAAGTCACTGCCAATTCCAATCACTGGATGCAAAACATTTAACTGATTTTTCTCCACAAAATGCTACTCGACCTGCTGAGGTTTTCCAGCAATTTCTGGTCTTGTTTCTTACCCAGTTTAAGTTGCCTTCAATTTCCACATGATGTTAATGAGAAATGGCAATATTTCTCTTCGATCATTCTGTCAACTATTTCCACTTTCATGAGATTGTTCAACTCCTACCCACTTCAGTTCATGTGCTATCTGCCACTGAAACCTCATCTATATCTTTTCTACTGACCTTTCCATTAATTATGGCTGATCTCTGACATTCCATCCTTTTATAGTTCTGAGGCCGGCCAAAGCTATGCTGCCGATTCCTAAATTGCACTGCATTCAAGCCCATTATTCTTAAGGCTGGCCCTTTCCTACTTTAGGAATATCCTAATTTAGATTATTCTGCTGTTAATAACTATGCCCTTATTGCTTGGTGTTGTATTTTGCTTTATTATAAAGTCTTGGGATGGGCTATTGTTCCTGGCTTTTTTTAAAAAAGTACAACTACTTGATGGGTACTGGAAATCTGACACTAACTTGCAACGTTAACTCTTGCTTCTAACTGGCTAGACCTGAGCATTTCTAACATTTTTGCATTGGTATAAAGATTGTTGTGATCTGACAATTTTGCCAAATCCCATTCTCACGCAACAGTTTGATAAAGGGGGAATACAATGATGGTTTGGCATATTGCTTATTTTAACTTTACAAATGTGAAGTTTGAGATGGATTAGGCCCGGGCTGTCCTTGGTGATTGACAGCCGCTCCTGAACGTGACCTCGGAGTGGGGGAGCGCTGACGTCAGGGCAGCGCGGGCAGTGCGCCTGCGTGCTGGCTCTGACAGACATGGCGCCGTAACAGCACATGGCGGCGATCGGTGCGGTGACTCTCAGCGACTGGCAAAGTGCGGTCAAATCCCATCGAAAGCCTCCCTGCAGCACTCGCAGCTCGGACAAGGAGGCGTGCCGGTGATCCGCACTCCCTGTACTTTTCCCCCAATCCCTCCCCTCCTCCCCAAACCTTCCTTTCCCCGGTTCCTGTTTTTTCCCCCTCCTCCTCCTGCTTGCGGCCCTCCTTCCCTGGGCCGGCCTGTCTCGTACCTGGACAGCGCGTGAGAGCGAGCGAGCAAAGGCCATGGGGGTGCAGGGCTTTCAGGAGTACATCGAGAAGCACTGCGCCAGCGCCGTGGTGCCGGTGGAGCTGCAGAAGCTGGCCCGGGGGAGCCTGGTGGGTGGAGGCCGCAACCGGCCTCCGCAGACCCCGCTCCGCCTGCTGGTGGACGCCGAGAACTGCCTGCACCGCTTGTACGGCGGCTTCTACAATGACTGGGTGAGTGGCGGCCAGTGGAACCACATGCTCAGCTACCTGGCCTCGCTCTCCAAGGCCTGCTTCAGCGGCAACATTGAGCTGGTGGTGTTCTTCAACGGCGCACTGGAAAAACCCCGCCTCCACGAATGGGTGAAGAAGCAGATCAACGACAGGCAGACGGCCCAGCAGATTATGAGCCACGTCCAGAACAAAGGCACCCCGCCGCCTAAAGTCTGGTTCCTGCCTCCCGTCTGTATGAGCCACTGCATCCGGCTCGCCCTCCTCCGCTTCCGTGTGAAGGTAAATGCCCGACGACAGGTCAAAACCCCAAGCCATTTGTCCGATTAGAGTTTTAATTGTACTAATTAGTCCAATTGTTCAACCTAACTTGTTGGCGGAATCCCCAACCTCGGTTTGCATTTGTATTGCCCCGATCGGCCTTTGGTGTTTCAGGTACCGGTTGGAAGCCAAGATTGGATACTCAACATGTCATTCAATTGGAGGGGTTCACGGGACTTCCGCCGGCAGTGTTGGATGGTTAAAATATCTCTAGCAGTCTCAAGGCCTGTGGAATAACTGACTCTGAGACACATTAATACGCACAAAGTCTTAGCGTCGTGTTGTCGAGACTAGTCACTGAAAAATGTAGTTATAATTTCATAGAAAAAGTGGCAAATAAATGTGCCTTTCACTCCAGTCAAAGGAACCCCAGGGCTTATAACCAATGAAGTGCACGAAGTGTAGTTAACTGTTAATCAGGGAAATGTGGCAGTCAGTTTGAGCACAAATAAGTGAATGATAATCTATTTTCTTTCCAAAAAGTACTAGACTCAGTGGGTCTGGCAGCATCTTTGGAGACAGAAAAAAGTTATCGTTTCGAATCCAACACAGCTGTTAGTTGCAAAGTTTGGACTCAGTGGTGTTCACAAATCTGCAAAGTTTCTCCAGCAGTTTGTTGTTATTTTATTTCCAGGATCCGCAATATTTTTGCTTTTGATTCTTTCATTGTTGGTTGAAGTTTAAGTATTGGCCAGAAGAATGCTCAGTTTTAGAAAAGTGTTATGGGATTTTTTTGGTGTACAGTACCAAATCAGGCCTTGGTTTTAAATGTATATTGAAGTGTCAGCTCAGGATGTATCCTTCAATTTTATGAGTGAAGCGAACATCTGGGTACTCTGGGCAAGGAGTACTTCCAATGAATCTTGGACTTGTGTGTCAATGCACTTGCTGTTAAGTCTGTTGATGTATTTAGGTTTTCAACTTAGGGAACAGGACATATAAAACCTAGATTATTGCAGCTGGATGTTGGCACTTACAGAGCATTGTTTATAGGACACAGCTGCTTGTGAAACTTTCATTTTCAGATAATTTTAGTTGATAGCTGCAAACACTATTATTTGGGAACCGTTAGCTGAAATCTTAACTATTCAATAAGAAATGACCAGGGGAAGGCATAAAGAAAAACTGGTAGGGTGGAATAGAAATAGGAATAGAATAGAAATAGAAACTTTTGTGCATGGGAAATGTGTCTCGCGAACTTAATTCAGTTTTTTAAAAGAAGTAACAGTGAGGATTGATGAAGGCAAAGCAGTGAGCAACATCTGCATGGATTTCAGGAAAGTGTATGACAGTGTTCTGCATGGTAGGTTGGTTAGCAAGGTTAGATCACATGGAATATAAAGAGAACTAACCATTTAGATACAGAACTGGCGCGAAGATAGAACGGCAGAGTGGGCTTGAAGGGTGGTGGTGGAGGGCTGCTTTTTAGCCTGGAGGCATGTGACCAGCAGTGTGACACAAGGATCGGTGCTGCGTCCACTGCTTTTTATCATTTATATGCATGATTTGGATTAAAAAAAACACAGGTGTGGTAGTAAGTTTACAAATAACACCAAAATTGGTGGTGTAGTGGACAGCCAAGAAGGTTACCTCAGAGTACAACAGGATCTGGACCAGGTGGCCTGAAGAGTGGTAGATTGAGTTTAATTTGGATAAATATGACAGGCTGCATTTTGGAAAGGCAAATCAGGGCATGGTTTAGAGATATGGAAACTGCAGGTGCTGGAGAATCCGAGATGACAAAAGTGTGGAGCTGGATGGAGACAGCTCGCCAAGCTGTATCTTAGGAGCACAAAAGCTGACGTTTCGGGCCTCGACCCTTCAGTCAGCTTTTGTGCTCCTAAGATGCTGCTTGGCCTGCTGTCTTCATCCAGCTCCACACTTTATCAGACATGGTTTATACACTTAATGGTAAGGTCCTGGGCTAGGTTGTTGAACCAGGAGAGCTTGGAGTGCAGTTTGTAGTTCCGTGAAAGTAGAGACGCAGGTAGATAGAATAGTGTACAAGAGGTTGGTATGCTTGCCTTTATTGGTCAGGCAGCATTCATGGAGAGAAAGCAAGCTAACATTTCGAGTCTAGAAGACTTTATCAGAGCTATGCTGTTTGGAATTCATAGCAAGAGATTTTGAGTACAAGAGCAGGGATGCCTTGCTGCCGTCATACAGGGCTTTGAAGAGACTACGCGTGGAATATTGTGTGCAGTTTTGGTCTCCTTATCTGAGCAAGGGCGTTTTTACAATGGAGAGCGTGCAGTAAAGGTTTATCAGAGTGATTCCAGGTCAGGATAGCACATGAGGAAAGGTTGAATTGGTTAGAATTATATTCACTGGAGTTCAGAAGAGTGGGGGAATGTCCTAGAAACTGTAAAATTCTAACAGAATTTGACCCAGGAGACACAAGAAGAATGTTGCTAATGGGAGAGCCCAGAAACAGTGGCCACACTGTAAGGATACAGAGTGCGTTGGGCCTGTGGTTTGTTTTCAAGAAGGAGTTAGACACAATTCTTAGGGCCAAAGGATACGGGAAAATTGGGAACAGGCTATTGAGTTGGATGATGAGCCATGATCGTAACAGGGCAGAGTGGGCTTGAAGGGCCAAATGGCCTAACTACTGATCTTATTCTCTATATCTCTGTACGTGAAGGCTGGCAATGTCACTACATGTTTTGCACATAATGAGAAATAATGGGGCAAAGGGTAAATTCTTGAGACTCCACAGAGGTATAAGTACAGGATTAGAAAAAGAAGCCAATTTGAGTGATACTTTGGCTGTAATTAAATCAATATTGCAACGAGGCGAAAGCAGACCAAACTGGATCGGCAAGAGTGGACAGAAAGGTGTTGGCGAAGGATAGAATGGTCAACCATGTCATCAGCTTAACATAGATTGGGAAGAACAAAAAACAAGGAAAAGATATTTATATCTGTCGCATAAAATGTCATTGTTGAAGACACGTTCAGTATCTCAAAGTTGAGACAATAAAGCATTCTCGTGATTTGAGTAAAGAGTAGCAAAAAAGGAGAGAAGTAACAGTGCAGCAGGGAATAGGGTTAAAAGAATAGCAATTTAAAACTCTCTTTCTGAATGTAAAAAATACTTGTAACAAGGTGGACAATCTAGTATCAGTAATGGAGGTAAATGGGTCATATATATTTGCCAGTATGGTGACACAGTTGCAAGATAACAAATATCTGTGAAATAAATATTTCAGGATAAGTAATGTTTCAAGAAGATGCACAGATGGAAGAGGAGGCGTAACCCTGACAGTACAGGATGGCATAAAGCAATAGTAGAAAATGTCTTGGTTCAGGTGATCAGAAAGAAGAATCAGTTTGGGTAGAGATTAAGAATATCTAGGATCAGAAAATGTTGGTGGGAGTAGTTTGTAGGCCTTGAACAGTAGTTACATTGTTGTACAGAGCATTGTGCAAGAGATAATTGGAGCTTGTCACAAAGGGAATATGATAATTATTGGGAGCTTTAATCTTCACATAGAAATCAAATTGGCAAACATAGTTTGAAAGATGAACTTGCAGCATGCTTTCCTGGCAGCTTTCTCGAATAATATGTTGTGGAATCAACTCGAGACAAAGCTATTTTAAATCTCGTATTATGTACTGAAGCAAGATTGATTAGTAATCCCATAGTGGTAGGGCCACTAGGAAAGAATATTAGCAGAATACAATTAAATTCCTTATTTCGTTTGAGAGTGACATAATAGGGTTCAAATCTTACTTATGTTAGTGGCTTTTCTAAAGTTTATGAAAGGTGAACTTATTAAAAATTGATTGCGTAAATGTACTAAACGTTATGGCAGCTAAGCTATGGGAAACATCAGGAAAGCAATTCAGATGTTCAACAAAAATACATTCTATTAAAACACAATTTGATGAAAGTAATCCATCCTTGTTTTTCTAAGGATGTTTAGGATAATAGCAGATTAAAGGAAGAGGCTTATAGTGTTGCCAAGAAAGGATCGAAACCTGAAAGCATCAAAGTTTTAGAAATCAGGAGAAAGTTACAGAATTGTTATCACGTAGGAGGCCATGCTACCTGTTATACACATACCAGTTTCCTGAGCTTTTGAACTTTGTGCCAATTTCCTGCATTCTCCTCATACTCTGCATCTTGTTTCTATTTAAATAACCATTCATTGCCCTCTTGGTTACCTCAGTTGAACCAAAATCCACAAGAGTTGAAGACAGCACACTTCAAACTCTAACCACAACACTGCGTAGAGAAGGGCTTTTCTCATATCGCATTTACTTTTTTGCAAAACTCTTTAAAACTTTGTCATTTTGGTTGTATTAAGAGCAGGAGCCATTTGTCCCTATCTACTCTCTCTGGACTCCTTGTAATTTTGAAAGCTTCAATCGTATCTCCTCTTAGTATTCACCTCTGCAAGCAAAACACTCATAACTTCCCTGACCTTCTACCCTCTCTCCAATGTATTCCATCTTTCTAATAATGCTGTGTCACGAACTGTGCATAGAGTAAACAGAAGACGATAAAATAGAGAAATTGAATGTGAGTAAACCTGCCACGGATATAAAAATCAAATCATGAGAATTTTTCCCAAGTACATAAAAATGGAGAGAGGAGCAAAAGTAAGCATTTCTCTTAGAAGCAAAAACAGGAAAATTTATCGTGGGAAATGCAGAAATGAGAGAGCTGTTGAAGAAATATTTTGTGTGTATTCCACATTGAAGCAACATACATACTATATACCAGAAATTGAGGGTAGCCCAAGGGATAATACGAATAAAGAGCTTAAAGTAATTACTATTGTTAGGAAAAAATAGAGAAACTCAGTGACTAAAAGCTGTCAAATCTCCTACATCCTAGGGCTTTTCAAGAGATAGCTGCAGAAATAGTGGATACAAGAGTCACATTTTCCCAAAACTCCGCAGTTTTTAGAATAATATTTGGGGATTGGAAATTAGCAAATGTGACACCACAACTCAAGTAAAGAATTTAAAAATTGTTACAATACGCAAAGAGTTCATTCCATCTGTCAATTCTGTATTGGCCATTTAAATGAGCAATTCACTTAACCCATTCTCCCACCCATAACCATATGTATTCCTTCTAATCTTTTTTGAAAACTTCACCTCCATGATGGTCTCAGGCAGTGCCTTAGAGACTTTAACCATTTGTTGGTTGAGAAAGTTCTTTGACCTATTGCTTTGTTTCAAGTGCCAATTACGTTAAATCTTTGCCCACATTCTGAATCTTTTCACAAGTGGGTTCCTCTCTATCTGTCCTGTCCAGACCAATCATGACTTTGAATACTGAGGGGGGTGAGAGAGAGAGTAGGAGGGGTTGGGAAGAGAAAATGGAGTTGCATGCTTATTACACCGACATCAGTTTTTGGGAATATGCTGGAATTTATTATTTCGGAAACTTTAGCACGATGAGACAATCAACCATATTTTATGAAGTGAATGTCATGTTTGATGGGTTTGTTGGTGTTTTTGAGAATCTACTGCAGATCTGTTTCTAGAATATGATGAGGATAGATAAAGAGGAATCAATGCATGTGGTATATTTGGCTTTCATAACGGCAAATGTGCATGAGATGTGAGTAGTGCATTCATACTATTGGAGCATTGGTTAATGAACAAAAAGCAAACAGTAGGGATAAATGAGGCAGTTTCAAGTTGACAGGATGTAACCTGTTGAGTCCGGCAAGAGTAAATATTGAGATATCAACTATGAGAATGTCTGCTCTCAACCTCAAAATGTACACATGTGCAAAATATCCACGCACAGTATCTTTTCCAGTAGTACCAGTGATATCATTCAGTCCAACTTGCTCCTATTTATTGCATTTGTTTGGGCGCAACCATGTTTTTTTAACAGGCAAAACTTTCCGTATACGAAATGTGAATTTTTTTGGCGGTGCCAGGCAACATAGCCCTCAATAATTTGCAGTCAGTATTAGGTGAAAAGACCAGCTGGTGTATCTACATTTGCTGACAGTACAAAGCTATCAAGGAATGTAGGGCTTTGAGTATGACAGAGGCTGCAAAGAGACCAAGCTAGGTTAAATAAGAGAAACCAAAGTAACAAATGTCATGTGGAGAAATGAGAGGTTGTGTTGTTTAGAGAGATGTGATGTGCATGTTCAAAGACATCTGTTAAGTTAGTGTAATGATACAGCAGGAAACCTAGGCATTTTGGCCTTTTAATAAGGCGACTAGAGTACAAGATCAAAAAAAATGCTTGTCAAGGTTGTATTAAGGCTTCAGTAAGACCATAAAACTGGGCATATTAGTTTCCATGTTTAACGAGGATTGTGCTTGCATTCTCCCACCTTTTGCCCATAACCATATGTACTCCTTCTCCTAATCCTTTGAAAACTTAGGGTCTCAGGCAATGCCTTACAGACTTCATTCACTGCGTGAGAAAGTGGGAGTGTTATAGTTCAGGGTTTGTGGTTCATCTTCACTGGATTGGTTTCTGAGATGAAAGTGTTAGTCCGTGAAAGGTTGAGAAAATTTGCCATCCATTCAAGTGCTGAGAAGAACAAATGATTGCGTTCAGAAAATTAGATTGTGAAGATCTTGACAAGTCTCTGAGGAAGGACTTCAACAAATGTGTTCTGGAATTCCATAAAAATAATATCCCTAGATCCTCCCCACCTCAACCGATCCTCTAGTTGTCTTTTTAAACAATTATTTGAGGCTTGCCAGGTATGATTGACCCCTTATAAATCCATGCTGACTCTGATAAGCTGAAAATGTTCAAGGTTTTCAATCACTTTATTCTTAATTGTCGGCTCTATTAATTTTCCAACAGATGTTAGGCTAACTGTACATTTCCCTGTTTCCCACTCTTGTCTTTCTTAAATAATGGAATAATATGAATACTTTTTAGTTCCAAAAGAACAGCTGTTAAATTAAGAGGATTGCACATGGGGGCAACTGCAGTGTTCTCCCCACCATTTAGTCTTGGAGATTTCTCACTCTATATATACAATTGTTTTCCTTTTTAATTTGATTTATTGCAATCAAGTATATATAAGTACAGTGAAAAGCTTTGTTTGCAGATCACAGCAAGCAAAGACATACAGATCATAGGGTGTTTGAACAAAGCGATGCATACAGGTTACACTGCACAGGAGGTGCGCAAAGCAAGGTCAACATTAACCTCAGAAATAGTAAGAACTGTTGATGCCGGAGTCAAAGATATCTGGAGCTGGAGGAACACAGCGGGCTAGGCAGCATCACAGGAGTAGGAAAGTTGACATTTCGGGTTGGGACCCTTTTCTGAAGAAGGGTCCCAACCCAAAACGTCAACATTAACTGTTGGTGCAAGTGTTCAAGCTTCTGTATCTTCTGCCTGATGGAGGAGGTTGTAGGAGAGCATTACTGGGATGGGAGGGGGTTTTGATGGTAGCATCTCTGCATCAGTGAGAAGTATAAATGGAGTCTGTGGCTGGGAGGTTGCCTTCCAGGATAGTCTGGGCAATGTACGCAACCTTCTGTAGTTTCTTACAGTCCTGGGCTGTGTAGTTGCTGTACCATGCCATTTTGCACCCGGATAATATGTTTTCTGTGGTTCATCTGTAAAATTTTGCGAGGGTCCCTATGGACATGCCAATTTTCCTGAGCTGTCTGAGGAAGAAGTGGCATTGTAATGCCTTCTTGACTGTCACATCTTCTTAGGAAGTCCAGGAAAGATTGTCGACTGTCGTCACTCCTAGGAATTTGATGCTGTCAACCCGCTCAACCTCAACTCCATTGATGTAAATGGGGGCATGTCATCCTCCTTTGTTCCTGGAGTCAGCGATCAGTTCTTTTGTTTTGCTGACATTTCGAGAGAGGCTGTTACAGTTGCATCGCACCACCAAGCCCTCTATCTCCGGTCTCTACTCTGACTCATCGTTGTTTCATATCCATCCTACCATGGTGGTGTTGTCAGCACGCTTGTAAATAGCGTTAATTTGTAATTTGGCAACACAGTTCTTGGTGTACAGGGATTACAGTCGGGGGCTGAAGATGCATTCTTGGCAGGGCCTCCAGTGTTGTATTACTGTGGAAGAGGTACAGTTGTCTATCTTCACTGATTGTGGTCTGTGGGTCAGAAAGCTGAGGATCCAGTTACGGAGGGTGGAGTCGAGACCTAGGTCTCAGAATTTTGAGATCGGTCTGGAAGGGATTATGGTGTTCGAGGCAAGGATGTAGTTGATGAGCAGGAGTCTGATGTAGGTGTCCTTGTTGCCCAGATCTTCCAGGGATGAGCGCATGGTTAGGGAAATAGCATCCACTTTGGACCTATTACATCAGTGGAAGAATTGTAGGGGAGCAAGGCAGGCTGAGGGGCTAGAGTTGATGTGGGCAATGACCTGCCTTTTGAAGCACTTCCAAGATTGTGGAAGTCGGAGCCACTGGGCAGTAGTCATTATGGCAGGTTGCATGTGCTTTCTTTGGTACTAGGATGATGGTGGTCTAGAAGCAAGTGGAGACTTCAGCTTGTAGGAGGGAGAGGTTGAAGATGTTGGTGAATACCAGCTGGTCCACACAGGATCTAAGTACATGGCTGGGGACTTTATGCAGACCTGTTGCCTTCCTTAGGTTGACTGTTAGGAAGACCGATCTGACATCTGCAGTGGCGACAGAAGGAGCAATTGCATCTGGGGCTGTTGGAGCAGGTGACACTGCGCCACTGGCATTCTGCTCGAACCGAGCATAGAAAGCATTGAGCGCTTCAAGGAGGGATGTGTTTTTGTTCACTATCATGCTCTGCTTCACTTTGTATCTTGTTATGTTGCGTAGGCCTTGCCACAAGCGGTGGGTGTCAGTATGATTGGTTTGGGCCTCTAACTTTGTCCAGTACTGCCTTTTGGCATCTCTAGCCCTGCAGAGGTCATATCTGGATCTTCTGTATAGGCTTGTGTTGTCTGACTTGAATACTGCATGCTTGGTATTCAGTAGGCAATGAACTTCCTGGTTCATTCGAGTTTTCTGTTTGTGGAACACCAGATTGACTGACTGACTTCTTTGGCACAGTCCCCACACATTTGCTAATGGAGTCTGTTACTTTGGTGCCCTAATTGTCTACGTTTTCCATTCAGTGCTTGAATACAGCCCATTCCACTGATTCTAAGCTATCTGCCTCTGACCAGCATTATACTACTTTCTATGAAGGATCATGCTGTTTCAACTTTGCTTGTAAGCTGGGAAGAGGAATACAGTGTTGTGATCTGATTTCCCAAAGTGTGGGTGGGGGAATAGAGTGGCAAGCATCTCTGATGTTTATGTACCAGGGGTCCAGAATGTTCAGTCCTCCACTGGGGCCAGAGATGTGAAGGTGGTATTCTGTCAGCGCCCTCTTGAGTTTGGCCTGGTTGAAGTCACCAGCCATGCTCAATAAAGCCTTGGGACAGTTTCGTCTCCAGAGCCTTTGTGGCACTATTACGTCTGTCTGGAGTGCGAGGTAGACTGCTGACAGGATGGTGGAGGTGAACCCGCACGTTCAATAGTAGAGATGGCATTTTACAGTAAGGCACTCTTCAGCCCAGCTCGCCAGGATTGCCTCTTCTGAGCACCAGGAGGTGTTGATTATGAAACAGTCCCCTCCGTCCTTTGTCTTACTCGAGGATACCGTGTGGTCTGTGCAATGTATGGAGAGCCGTCAGCTTGCAAGGCACAGTCGGGTATGGCAGGAGTGAGCCACATCTCCAGTGAAACAGAGCTCATAGCAGTCTTTCAGTTCTCTTCGAAAGGTGAGTCTAGATCTGAGTTCATCCAATTTGTTTTCAATAGCTTAGACATTTGCAAGGAGTTTGCTGGAGAGGAGGGAAACTGCATTGATTCAGTCTGACTTGCAGGCCGGTGCGTCTTCCACATTTTTTTGCACCTGAATGGCCCTGGGGTTGTGTAGTGTGAGTTTGCTGCTTCAGGTGAATGAGATGGGTCCACTCAGGCTGGGCCTCCCCCAGGGCGGTATGCCGTGAGGTCGTAGTTTGGGCTTGGGCAGTTCTGGTTTCCTGTCTTTGCTATTCTTAAGTTAATTTTGATGCGAGTGTCTGGCTGATTCAATGTCAGTTTCTTCAGAATGTCTGAAATGCTAACCTCATCCACTTCTATTTATTATTTGGCTTACAGTAATTGCCATTCATTAGTTTATTTTCGACAATAACATTGTGGTCAACTTTTAAGGAGCTTACGTTACTCATGACCATCCTTTTAACAAAATTTTTTGGAACATTTTGATATCTGTTGCGAGTGACTTTTCGTATGCTTTTCTTTTAGTTTTCTGTTGCTCTTAACTCTTCAGTTACCCATATCTGTATTATTGAAGGCAAGCTTCATGATCAATAGGGGTTTAGACTCTTGATGTCACACCAAATACTCGTCTTTATAGTTTTACTCATGACCAACTTGTCCTCCTGACAGTCTCTTTCTCATTATTATTGAAATCAATTTTACTTTAACCTTGACTCTCATCTGTTTTCCATTGCTTTCTTTAAAACACAATTGTTCACATTGATGGCTGTTACGTAGGTGTTCACGACTGTTTGCCTCTTACTCAACCTTGAATATTTCTTGCTTTGAGACCTCCAATGGCCTGCTCCCTGTTGGTCATAGACCATATTGTGCAAATCTTTCTGTGCCCATATTGTTGTGAGGTGCGGCAGTCTGTGTTTTTGAATTTCTGTTGGGTTGATATCCTGCATTCCAGGGCCTACTGCCACAATTTACATGAAACTTTGGCCAGATACATGGGAGCTGTCTGTATATATGTCCTGGATATACATGACAACATAAAATGTGGCCTGATGGCTGGGTAATTCCACGACCAACTCTCATTCCCAATCCCAACCCAATTATACGTCCATGTGACCCGACTCCTCCTCATCCCAATCTGCACCTCAGACTGGTGCTGAGGCAGGTGGGATCTGTGTGTGATGGGGAGGCTGCATCTTGGAAGAATGAGCGCTACCATCTTTGTTGTGGGATTTGCCATTGTTATTGAAGGTGGAAGGCTGGGTGAAAGAACTAGAGATGGAGCTCTGATTCAAAGGAAGCAAAAGTGGGAAAAAGGATGGAGGAAATTGCAATTTAAAAATAATCAATGGCTAAGCAAGCATCAGTTGGATCAGAATTGAGATTAAAGTTAAAAACAGTATAAAAACATTCAAAGCATGTGCAAATAGGGTGATGATTTGAATTCACCTTTTGAGATAAATGAGTGATTTAATTGCCATTACTGAGACGAACAGTGTTTAGGAAGGATAGACGAAAAGACAAAGTAGGTGGGTTGACACCCTTAATAAGGGATTATTTTGTATTCATTCATGTGACGTGGGCATTGCTAGCAAGGGAACTTCATTGAAATTTGCAGTATTCTTATAGGATGTGACAGAGTAGATGTAAATTAGATGTTGACTGTTGTTAGACTGTTGCGTCCAAAGTCAGAGGATAATCTCATGTTAAGGGGTGGGCCATTAGAGATGGCGATGAAGAAGAATTTCTTTATTCAGAGGTTGATGAATCATTTTGAATTCCCTTTCCCAAAGGGCTGAGGAATTTTCAGTTGTATGTGTTCAAGACAGAAATGGGTAGATTTCTGGACATTAATGACATCAAGGGATGTGGTATTGCTGGAAAGTGGCATCAAAATAGATGATTGGCCATGATATTATTGAATGGGACGGCGTGATCACTGGGCTAAATCACCTTCTATTGTTCCTGAGTAGCTCCCCTATGTGCTCTGTAACACACCAGTGTCATTCTGATCTTAAGCTCTGAACCACAGATGAAGTCTGGAGTAATTAGTTCAGATAGTTCTGCCCTCTTTTAAGTGTCATAGACTGTATCCACCTTGTACTCCAGTGCAGCGACCACGTCCCAGAGAAATTTTGAGACACGTTCGCTGCGTGTGTATTCACATATATATAAGGTATATGTATAGTGTTGTTTGATTACAGTGCCCATCGGTGTGAGGCAAGGATTTATTTAAAAAGGAAAGATTGATAATATCAGTGTGACAGTGAATATCTAACTAATGATTATTTTCATAATTGCGTTGTAGAATGCCTGTTTTACTTGTGCAAATCCAGTTTGCAAGGGAGGCGTTACTTGCAGCAATGAAATGGAATAGAAAATTTTAAAATGCCGTAGAGTAAAGAATAAATTGTGGAGAAATGTATGAACTTGGGTTGAATTCTGTTCAGGGTAGAAAATGGCGGAAAATGATTTTAAAAGTTGTTTGGGTAGATAGAGAAACTAAAGTTAAAATAATTTAATAGAGTGGATGGGGAATAAGGGCCTGTAATGGTCATTCAGCAGTCAAAACAGGAATAGGCCTTTTACATAAATGATAGAAGCGATTGGCACTCTGCTGTGGATGCTAAATCAATGGATATTTTCGAGATTGAGGTGATTTTAATTTCTGGGTGGTGATGTTAAGGGATTGTGGGCCATAGACAGGAAAATAGAGTTGAAGTACAGATCAACCGAACAGTTTTAAAAAGATTGAATGGGCTTTTCTGTGATAAATATCTTCACCTGTTGGGGATGGGGTTATATTTTTAATTAAATGACTTGAGGGTTCATATTGAATGAGATGGAAATTGAGAACAAATGATCTACATTTGCAAACTATGCGAGATAAATATCAGGACACAAAATGAAAAATAAACAAATGTAATTTTGTTATTACATTCCAAGAAAAAATTCATAGAAATGTAAAACATAAAAAATGATGACAAAAATTTACTGGATGCAACCCAGGAACCGTTTTTATTGCTCTTCTCACAGTTTCAAACTTCTTCTGTAAAGGTAAGCTCATCTGCAGACAGCATCCATTCCATTCACCTTATGTCTCCTTTTTGATTTATTTTTGCTCCTTGTTTACCAATATCGCAAGTTTAAAAGTTTCTTTCTACTGTTTAATTATACTGCTCGTGGGAGTGAGGCATAACAGAATTAAAGCACTGCTCAGCAGATACCAGGAAATTGAGGCTTCATCTGGAAAACTTATGGTTCCTCTTATTGGAAGCAGTGTAATGCACAGTGTTGTTGACAGGCTAAATTACATATTAGTCACTGCAGGGATATGGCCATGTGGTGACCAGGGTTAAGAACTGTATTCGAAGGTATTTGATGTTTTAGAAAGTTAGACAGAAAGAAAAGGGAGGTAGGGTGGTTCTTGAAGCAGAGAAGATTGAGTGTAAGCTTGGTAGAGATCCTCAAAATCATGAGGTCTGGACAAAGTAGGTAGGATGAAACTTGATCAATTTGTGGAAGAGTCAAGAACCAGAGGATACTGCTTCAAGGTCATTGGGGGAGAAAAGCAATGGCAAAATGAGGAAGAACTTCTATTATTGAGCACATTTATCAGGATCAGGAATGCACGAATCAAGAGTGTGGTTGAAACACATTCAATCATAACTGTCAAGGGAATTGTAAAGTAATCTGGAAAGAAAAATTTGTAGGACTAAGGGGAAGAGTTGAGGGAATGCAAGTTAGTTGTATCCCTGCAAGAGCAACTCATGGCAAGGATGACTGTCCTATGTAGAATCAATTTGAATGAAAATGATAAATAACAGGGGAAAGAAACCACCGATGTGAACAGTCTATCATACCCGTAACTGTACTTACACAATAAAACAGAGTATAAATTAAGAAACAGGATTGCATTTGAAAGGTGTTGTAATATTTGTGGCTAACTTTAACCTTCATACTGATTGAACAAATCAATTAGCAAAAGTCGCCTTGAAGCTGAGTTCACAGTGTATTTGTGATAGTCCCTTAGAGTAGAACCAACCGGAGAGCAAGCTATTTTCAACTTGGTAATGTACAATAAAACTAATTAATTAATAGTTGCAAAGAATCCTCTAAGGAATGGCAATTATACAGTAATATGATCAGAGTTTCACATCCAGTTTGAAGGTGAGAAACTTGGCTTTGAAACTAGTGCTTCAGATGGGAATTAAAAAGATCTGAAGACAAAGCTAGGAATATTGATTAAATGGTAAGATGGTAAGTAGTGCCTGTGTAAGGAGATATTTCATAGTTTTCAATGCATTACTGTATTCCTCTAAGAAATAAAGACTCAACAAGAACTAACCATCTGTGGCCAGTAAGGAAAAGACAGGCAATGCTGTGAAGGTTATTTGTAGGCCAGAAAATCAAAAATGTTTGAAACTAGCAAAGAGCAGCTTAAAAAAAATTGACAGTTAGCTATCAACAGGTACAACAGTTAGTAAAAACCTCCACAATTAAATACAGAGGGACTAGCTAAAATAAATATTGGTGCATTGATGATGAGATTAAGAAATTAATGGGAATCACTGAGACCTTGGAACAGTTATCATGTGTCTATTGTCATGGTGGGGAAACTCTAAAAGACATTTAAATTATAGTGTTCGGATTGGGAGGTGGGAAGACTTAAAAACATAATTGCCTAGCACACACTTGGCACATTTATTGGACTAAAGGTTGAAAAGTTCCCTGGACAGATGAACTCCAACCTAGAGCTTGAGAAAAGTGGTGTAGGTGTAGTAGATGCATTGAGCGTAATCTTCCAAAATCCCTCAGATTCTGGAAGTGTCCCATTATATCGGAAAATTCAAATGTATCACTCCTATTCAGAAAGGAGAGAAGGAAACTATTGGCCAGATCACCAGTATTAGTACTCATTTAAAGAGGGCCGAAGACGAGCAGAAATGTACTGCTGAGACAGTGTAAGACTCTGGTCAGACCATATTTGTGATATTATGAGCCGTTTTGGGCCCCTATCCAAGAAAGGATGTGCAAGTGTTAGAGGGGTACAGAGGAGGTTTACAAGAATTAAGCTGCAATGAAGAACTTGTCAAATGAGGAACAGTTGAGGATTTTGGGTCTGTACTTGATGGAGTTTCGAAGTATGAGAGGGGATCTAACTGAAACTTACAGAATGCTGAAAGGCCCAAATAGAGCTGTAGTAGAGTCATACAGATCAGAAACAGACCCTTCAGTCCAACCAGCCCATGCCAATCATAATCCTAGAGTGAACTAGTCCCACCTGCCAGTGCTAGGCCCATATCTGTCCAAACACTTCTTCTTCATGTACCTATCTAAATGCCTTTTAAACATTGTAAATGTACCCACATCCACCACTTCCTCTGGAAGATCATTTCCACACATGAACCACACTGTTTGAAGGAAAAAAATTTGTTATCATGTCTTTTTTTGGATCTTTCTCCTCTCATCTTAAAAATATGCTCCCTAGTCTTGAAATCCCTGACCTGACGGAAAAGATAAAGCCATTCACCCTATCTGTATCACTCATGATTTTATAAGCTTCTATAGGTCAACCCCCTTCCACCCCAACCTCCTATGCTCCACTTAAAAAAAAAAAATGCAGCCTATCCATCCTCTCCTTACAACTCAAACTCTATCTTCCCACCAACATCCTAGTAAATCTTCTCTGAACCCTCTCCAGCTTAATATCCTATCTATAACAGAGCAAACAGAACTGGACACGGTCCCTAGAAGAGGCTTCACCAACATCCTGTACAACTTCAGTAGAATGCCCCAACTCCTATATTCCAAAGGTCTAGAAATCTAAAACCCTCCCTTCTGCACCAGTTCTTGAGCCATGTATTCATCTGTTCTTTTCTCCTATTTCTGTACTTGCTAGCATGTGGCACAGGAAGTAATCTTGAGATGACAACCTTTGATTTGCAGTTCTCAAAAAATACTTGAATTGTTTGCAATTGACATAATGTCTCCAAGTACTTGCATCATTTTCTATGTTTTTTCCTTTTCTCATTCCCAACCCCACCAAACCTCTTCTACCCCATATCTCCCAAAAAGAAAGGTGTTCTAAGAACAAGCTTAGATATTGGAATATAATAGAGACGGACACAGTAGAGTTGCGGGATTAAATTTCCTAATTTGTTGTCTTTACAGTCAGAACCATGTGGGTAAAAGATTTGGTATTTTGCTAGAAGAAAAGTAGAACCTTTGAGGTTCTTTTTCTTAATCTGTTGTTTATCAGTCAGAACTCTTGATGCAAGACTTCTAATATCATTCTGCACATATCGTTGGTGCCAGTCTGCACCACGACTAGAGTGCACGTGGACAGGATGTTTTTACTAGTTGGAGAGATGAGCACCCCTGAGGACACAGCCTCAGTCTGAAGGAGCAACCTTTGGAAAAGACGAGGAATTTCTTCAGCCAGAGGGTGTTTAATCTTTGGAACCCGTTGCTGTAGAGGGCTGTGGACGCCAAGTCATTGAACGTATTTAAGACTGGGAGAGAGAGATGTTCTTGGTCGGAAAAGGGATCAAGAGCTTTGGGGAGAATGCAGGAGAATGAGTTTGTGGGATACAGTGGTCATTATTGAATGGTGGTACAGACCTGAAGGGGTGAATGGCCTGATTCTGGCCCTATGTCTTATGGTCCTATAGCTTAACATCTGTCACCTAGAAAATGCTGAAATCTGTTACCGAGCAAACAGAACATCATGCAGTCAAGAAAAGTCAATCTGATTTTGAAAGAAAAATGATCTTTTCTTACCCCTTTTTAGGAATTCCTTTAGAAAGTGACTGACATACTTTTCATGTTTCGTAGAATTGAGGGGTTATGGGGAGCAGGCTGGAAAGTGGAGAGTAGGCCAAGATTAAATCAGCCATAGTGGAGACTCAAGTCCCTGTGGCTACTTCTGTTCTCATTTCTTAGGTTCTAATGGGCTATTTCGGGCATCATGCAGTTAGTTATGGAAAACATTTATTTGGCTCTGCTTTCTTAACATGTTTTCAGGGTTTTTGAAACCTGACTTTAGAAGTTATGATATATGAACATATTGTTTACTGACTGAATTTATTTTGTGTTTGTGAAGCTGAGGCTGAGGTATTCCCACGGAAGTTGCCCTTTTTAAGAGCCTTTTTTTCAGAATTATTTGATCATTTTGATTGAATTTGAAAATAGTGACCATGAATGCTTGAAAGCAATGCATGAATTTTTTTTTCTGAGAAAATAATGCCGTGTTAACAATGTATGCCGTGATAATGGTCAAAATCGGCAGCAATCTTAGGAATTAAAATTAATTTGCACAAGCAGCAATTTGTCCTTAATCATCTGTTATTTCTAAGAACTTGCTGGGTTTGCATACTAATCTTATTGCAGAAAGTTAGGACTGATGTTCAAGAGTGTGAATACCATTCTAATAACACAATAAATGTTATTGCAATGCCAATCAAAGAAGGGACAATTTAAACTTGTTAATGTAATTCCTCATGTACTGAATTGTTAGACATTGTAAAAAAATGTGAAGTGTTAAATTGATTTTACTTTTACCATGTTTTCCTTTCTGTCTTTACTCTCACATGCAGTTCTTTCTTTTCCTCTTTTTATTTCTTCATCTGTATCTGATTTGACTTTAATTCATTCTCCTTGTCTGTCTTTACTCTGTTTCAGTTTCAATCTCTATATTTTACTGATTAAAGAGATGCTTTCATTAAGGACTCATGCCATATTGGCATTGTCCGTTTGCACACTGGAAAGCCTCTTGCCAAAGAAGAAAGTAATCGAAAGGATGCCAGAAATGTGCTGTGAGATGAGGTTCAAATGAGTTATTGTTTGTGGTTTCTCCATAGACTCCTGAGTAATGAGTAATTAATTGCACTAATTTAGCCGTTTAAACTTAAGCCCACTGACAGAATTTGTTTAAACATTGGGCATCATGCACACAAAATTTAAGTATATAACTGCTTCTGTAACTGATTTCATTGTTGCCTGTAAGTCAGAAGATGATGGGTTCATGTCCCAAACCAGACTTTGGTGCCGAAATTTGATGCTGACACTGCTGTAATATTGAAAGTGTACTGCACCCTCAGTGCTAAAGGAAAAGATATTAAACCAAAACCATATTTGCCTTCTGAACTGGACATTAATGATCCTAGGGTAGGAGGGCAGAAAATTTCTTCTTGGTGTCCTGACCAGCATTTTATTTAACCAGCATTGCTAATACATGTTAATACACTAATACAATAATTATGGCCATAATTGCTCTTTGTGAAACTTTATTTATTGGAGATAGCCTGCCTGTTTTGTTTCCAACATGATAACATTGATAACATGACCAAAGTGCTTTATTGAGCACTAACATGCTTTGGAATGTTCTGAAATCCTGAAAGGAGCTATATAAATGCAAATCTTAGTTCAGAAAGCTGTTATGTCTGTGCAAGAGAGTTAATAGGCATGTCCTAAGTTGTTTTTTAAATTCAGTGCCTTCCTGCAGTACTCAAAAAATACTTGAATGGTCTGCAATTGACTTAATGTCTCCAAGTACTTGCATCATTTTCTATGTTTTTCTCCTCTTCTCTTTCCCAACCCCACCAAACCTTGCCTTCCCTCATCTCCCGAAAAGAAATGTGTTTTAAGAACAAGCTTAGATATTGGAACACAGTAGAGTTGTGAGATGAAATTTCTTAATTTGTTGACTTTACAATCAGAACCATGTGGGTAAAAGATTTGGTAATTTGCTGGAAGAATAGGAAAATCAAATGAATGCTTGTTTATGTGGCAGTAATGTATTTTAGTAAGAATTAAACAAGGCCCTGTCAAGACCCTGGAGTTCTGAATAAATTGAGAGAAATTTGAGCAATGAAATTTGTTGCAATGCTGAATGCTACATGGGGGAAAATATTCTTGAGCAGCATTTTAATATTAGCGTTGTTGTATGTCTAGTTTCAGCTTTGCATACATGGTTTTTGAAACATTCATTCATAAAACATGGTAATTGCTAACTGGGCTGCATTTATTGCCCATCCTTAGTTTCCCTTGAGAAGATGATGTTGACTTGTCTTTGTGTACTGGTGCAGCTCATGTAGTGTAAGGTACACTCATAAATGCCATTACAGGAGGGATTCCAGGATTTCAACCCAGTAACCAATTCAACATGGCAAGTAGCTTGGAGAGGAACTTGCAGATAGCGGTGAACCCATTTATCTGCTTCCTTTGTCCTCCTGTGTTTTAGTGGTTGTGGATTTGGAAGCTGCTGCCTGAGGAGCCTTGGTAAAATTTTGCAGTGCATCTTATCAGTAGTGCACATCGCTTACACACATGTTTAATAGTGGAGGGACTGAATGGTTGTGGCTTTGGCACCAATCAAGTGGGCTTCTTGTTCCTGGAAGATGTCAGACCGCTTGAATGTTGTTGGAGCTGCATTCAAACTGACAAAAAGGCAGTATTTAATCACACCTCTGACTTGTGCCTTGTAGATGGTGGACAGGTTTTGGGGAGTTGGGAATGAGTCACTCGCGACCAGATTCCTCACCTCAGACCTCTTCTAACCTCTATATTTATATGGCAAGTCCAGTTGAATTTCTGGTCACTGGTAACCCTAAGGATGTTAATAGTGGGATTCAACTCTGGTGACGCTGTTGAATGTCAAGAGGCGACGATTAGATTATCACTTATTGTGATTTGTCATTGCCGGACATTTGCTTGGTGCAAGTACTCCTTGATGAATTGTCCAGGTCTTCCATTTGGGCATGGACTGCCTCAGTATTTAATTATTCTTATTTACCGTAATAAAATACTATGAAATACAACAAAATGTAACTAAAAGCAAAATTCAATTAATATCATGTCTTGAATCTCAGACCAACTAGTTATAATCAAGAAATGCGCATGATTTCATCGCTCATTTTAGAATCTTTTGATCACTTGATGACATAATAATTTGATATCCATTGGTGTTAATTCCAGGTGATGTTCAGACAAAATATGTGATTGTTTTGCAGGTTGCACAGAGCATTGAAGATCACCATCAGGAAGTGATTGCCTTCTGCAGAGAGAATGGTTTCCATGGCCTACTTGCGTATGACTCAGATTATGCGTTGTGTAACATCCAGTACTATTTCAGTGCCCATGCCCTTAAACTGAGCCGGAATGGCAAAAGCCTCACTACCAACCAATACCTGATGCATGAAGTTGCCAAGCAACTGGATCTGAATCCTAGTCGCTTTGTTATCTTTGCTGCACTCTTAGGTAGGTGGACATATTTTCTGTAGATGTATTACTGAAAGCATTTCAATTTGGGTGGAAAAAGTGTTTCTTGCACATTGTTTGGACATCCATTGAAAATTATGCTGCCTGAATTGTTGAATTATTAGTATTGTAGTGATGGTTTAAATAGTTTTTGTTTTTAAACATTTGAAGACTTGTTTTTTCTCTTTTAGTCGGACACTTAATATCCTATAATATTGTTGCTTTCCTCCACTCTTGCATTGCTTGCCATTCACTTTATTCATTCTGTAACATTTTCTGGCTAGTGCTTGAAACAACCTATGGCAACGGAAACTTGAAACCAACCAAGTGAAACGAAAACTTGCTTTCTGTAGAATAGACTCATTATTTTGAAAGCTAATTAAACTGTTTTATCATTGACCCTAACCTCTAAAATTTAAAGATTTCTTTCAGAATTATAAAATGCTACGTTTCATTTGTAAAGAAGATTATTTTCCAATTACAGAGCACATGGTGCCCACGCTTTTAAAGTGCAAATGGAGAATTTCTAACCTGGACTGTAGAACCCAGACATGTTGTCTTAATGTATTTAAAGAAAGTCACAATTTTTAAAAAAAGCTGTAGCATTATTCTATTTTTAAAGAATGAATTTATAATAGAGACAATAAGCAAATTTTGTGTTTGATCTTTTTGCATTTAATATATTTTAAAAATGTATTATTGGGAAAACATTTTAATTTGTGTACCTGCCACAAAATTCTGTCAGTATGCAGTTCCCATAATCATTTATATAAATGAGAAAAACCAGGGTCACAACACCTATCCATTGGGAACACTATTCTCAACTTGTCTCCAGTCAAAGAAATCTCCATCTGTACCTACCCTTAGTTTTGTTTTTTTTGCCAGCTTCTAATTTATGCTGCCAAGCACCTTCAATCCTAAAATTTTAATTTGCTAAGCTACCTGCCATATATTTGCCAGATATTATTATTTGAATCTTTCATTTGAAGAGAACCTACTTTCTATTGGATTATTTTTAAGGCATGCATTTTGTTAATATATGGATTACCGAAAAGTTCAGGTAATTATTTCATTAGGATTCCCTTCATCTTAGACTGAAAACAGCCTCCAATTACTGCTAAGTTATCCAACAAACTCCGTTTGGCCCTTTTTGAAATTAGATGCTGCATTCATAATTTCTGTTTCAGGAGGTACTGTTAGAGAAGGAGAGATTCCTTAATTGTGTCTGATATCAACGACTGAAAAATGCTTTAAGAGTGAATCTAATTTTGATTTACTTGAGATTAAGAGTTAAGAAAATTCCAAACTGTAGGTGTAAATTTGACAAAATGCCATCTTTCATAACCTAAAAGTATATTGACAAGGCTAGGGCACATGCCTTCTAATGAAAGGTTTGAGATGATATTATAACTCAGAGTCATGTAAACCCAAATATTAAGTTGTGTCTTGGTGTCCTGCCCAGTTCCTGCTGTCTGTTTTCTAAAACTTTACTTTATAACATTTAGGTAATGACGTCTAATGGAGGATGTTAATCTTATGTAATTAATCACTGCAAGAGATTAACGTAAAGTTTCATTTTGTCTAGTTAAAAGTGAAAAGTTGTAGTGTGTGTCATTGGTAATTGCTTAGCATTTTCCAGCATTTCTTCTAGGTTGCTCTAGGTCAATGTAATAAATTGGTCAAGGTGTTGCAGGTTTAAAAATCGCAAGATTGTGTAATATACAAATCATGTCAGCAAATTATGAATCTTCATTAGTGATGCAAAACATGATGTGCATTTGAGATACAGTCAAATGCTAGCAATTCAATTTTGCTTCCAATCACGCTGCTGATAAATTCGCCTATGTTTTGTTCAGCTGGAAGCTTTAAATATATTTGTGAGTATCTTAAATAATTAAAGCGACTCCAGTAACTAACAAAAATGATAGGATCGGTAGCACCTCATGTTTTAATGCAGCAAGCTGAGAAATAATAGCAGCAAATACTTTGTGCTGTAATTTAAGGCTTTAAGAGGTGTTAATGTTAGCCAGTCGGACCCTAAGTGCCCTTTATCAGCTTGAAGGTCTCTAGATCTTGTTTGACAACAACCAAGTGTAATTAAATTATCAGCACTGTGGTCCAGCAGTATGCTTTAGCTTTAGAAGAAGAATACTTCTACTGCATTAGTGTGACACTTACTCTTTCTCCCCCTACCTCCCTTGCTCTCTCTCCTCTCTTGTGCTGCCAATCCTCCCTCCATAAAAAATTCTGTGGTGAAATTCTCAAGCTAATGCCTGTTAAGACCTGGATTGAAATTGCTGTAACATAGTTCACATATGACTTGTCCAGCCTACACTCCTGTTGAGTCCAGGGTTTCTCAAAGTGTTACCCACACAAATGAGTAATTGCGCTTATTTCTTAACTGATGAAGGATAAGTGTTAACATGTTGAACAACATGTTATCCAATATGCTGATAGTTTTTTTTGTCTAAAAGATAAATTGTGAGTATTAATTCTGATGCATTATTTAAATACGTGTGTGTGTCTGTGTGTGTGTGTCTGTGTGGGTAAAAAGTCAAGGTGGGAAGCAGAATGCATGTGCTTTCTTATCTGTGTTACTTCCTTGACTACTGATTGTTGATCATACAGCTGTGATGATGTGCGAAGTTGCAAAAATGCCAGATTTCGGCACCTTTGGAACATCAGCAATTTTGTGCAGATTTTGGTCAAGCATTGTGGTCAGTTTAACTGATATAAATAATTATTCTGGGCAAATCAAATGTTGCAGACCCAGATAGTAAAGAGTGACTTCATCAGGGCAAATCATGGCAAAGAGCAAGCACCAGCCACTTGTTTGGGGTAGATATTGGGAGCAGGTCTGATTCACCTCTCTGTGCAAACTAATGCTGTCAACTGTCATTCTGAGATAGCTATTGTTCCACTTGGACAAAAACTGAGAAGCAATAAGACTGCTAAGCAAATGTCAGAAAGCAGAACTTTCTTGATATTGAGAAAAACACAATTTTGAATTCAGTAGTGATAGATATTTGATAAGTAAGTATACACAATTGGTATATTTACCATGTTTTCACTGTAAGGCATTTTCTGACATGAGTAAACAGAATTGCTGTCGCCGAGCTAGCCTATAATTTCATTTAGACAACGCTGGTATAACACAGCAATTGCTTGTTTCAAGGTATTTTTCAGAAGCAGGTGGGTTTGGCTAAGTTCAGATTAATGTCCAATTAAAGCTAATTTATCAGTGTACATTGCTCATTTTAACAAAAATGCAATTGTGACTTGGATGCAGCAGTTGTAAGTTTACTAGAAACTTGACAAAGCACCCTTTAGTACAGAGATTGTTATATATCTCTTTGCTTCACACCTGTTATCTACATCTGCTCCGAGATTGGCAAATGGCTGACTGTGCATGGATCCCATGGAAGCTGGAATCCGTGCAGCTTCCACGAAGCAGTTATGACAGTAATGGATATCAGGCAAAAACAGCTCCGAGTTCACATTGACAAGGCAGATGTGAGACATCAGTTACCTACTCCTGTTCAGATGTTCTTAACATGTTTGCTACATTCGTATTGTGAACAGTAGTAACTACTTTGTTCAGAGCTTTCTTGTTGTTATAAATAACCATAGTGTCAGAAGCATCGCTGGCTGAAATAGATGTCTTCCCTTGTGATCCCATCTTTCTGGCTCTAGCTATTTCTACTGCTAGTTTCTTTTCAAGCATCTTCCTCAATAAGATTTCAGGCTTGTTGGAACTGAGAGCACTAGATTCATATGATTCAATTTAAAGATCGGTTTAGCAATGATATTGGAAACTGAGGAAATGCTTTGTTATCAGTGGAACAACGCAGAGCAATTTATCCTGGCCAGTTTTGCGACCGTTGCTTTTAACCTAATTTTGAAATATTGTACTATAAAGCCCAATTTGGAAATATTTGGTAAATGAATTCTTAATATTTAAAAATTTCTGTAGGCATGAGGTTGAAGTGTTGGAATTCTTCCTGCTCTAGTTCCAGTAGTCTGCAGGCAGCAGCCTGATTGTGTGGTACTTTCTACTGCCTCAACTCTTTTATAGAGAAATGGCCTGCTGCATGTGGGATCCAAACAGTAATTGTGTACCAGCAATGATATAAGTTAAACGACATTTGGAATGTCAAAATTAAACAGGCATAGCCTAACCGTGTAGATAGCCAACTCTAACCTTGTCATAGTAAGGATCCCAGACATGACAATATTTTGAAGATGCTCCTTGTTCAAGATGGTGTTGCAAGACTACACTGAAACCTCAACATGTTTCGCTAGGTTAACTTTCGCCTACATGGAGGATGGAGGAGCTTCCGTCAGCAGCAACCACACTATCCTAAGTTGGCTTTTTATTTTTGGTAGTTGACAGGAAAAAGATGTGTGGGGAAGCTTGAAACAAAGCAGATAAGTGATGATGTAAAAACAGTGTGCTGCAGAAAGTCAGAAGATCTGGTAACATCCGTGAAAGCAGAAGCAGTTAATGTTTTGAGTTCAGTATGGCTCCTGAAGAAGAATCATATTGGACTGCACCTGTTAAATCTGTTTCTCCTTCAATAGGTGCTTGCAGTTCTGCTGAGTTTCTCCAGCATATTTTCTGTTTTATTTCAGATCTGCAACATTCACAGTATTTTATTTTTGTTGGTGGTTGATGTTGATCAGCATTAGATGTTAAATTTGTAATTATTATTCTGAACTGTGAGTAGCAGAAGAACCATAACTAATTTGGCTACTGAGATGGATAGCTTGTTAGATGAGCATACTCGTAGATGTAGGAAGAAAGTGGATAGGTATGGTTGGAAAACAAATTGGTTTGATCAGCATTCTATCTATTTTTTAATTCCGCGTAGAAGGTCCATGTGTGGTAGCTACTTCCAGAACTAGAAGTCAGTGCTGCCATCTGTATTGGCACAGCTACATTGCTTAGGGGAACATTGGTTGTAATCTAATTTATTGGCATAACAGATTCAAGGTGTTGAATGGCCAGACCCTATTCCCGTGTGGCTATGGCTGTTGGACAGCTGAGGGACTGTCCTCTAGACCTCGTTCATTTATCCTTAAAGCAGATGTAGGACTTGGACTTTGCAGACTCCTATATCCTTTACTGAATACCAGCTTAAGCAAAAACAAAATATTTACATAGCTCCTTTACATAATAAAATCAGTGTCTTTCACAAAAGCATGATAAAATATTACACTGAGAAATGTTAAGTGATCAGGACAATGACAATTAATTGATTGAAGCAGTTGGTCTAAGGGGTGTCTGAAAAGTGGACTCGAGAGAAATGTGGACAGTTTTCAAATTACAAAGTTTGGTTTCTGGCCAACTGAAGACACAGTCACTCATGATGTGATCAAAATCATGAATGCTCAAATATCCAAATTTGAGGAGTGCAGATCTCGCGTCATTGAGTCATACAGCATGGAAACAGACCCTTTGGTTCAAGCAGTCCAAACTAACCATGTTCCCAAACTAATCTAGTCCCACCTGCCTGCGCTTGGTCCATATTTCTCTAAACCTTTTCTCTTCGTGAACCATTCAAATGTCTTTTAAGCATGTAACCATACCTGCATCCCCCACTTTGTCTGGAAGTTCATTCCACACACAAATCATGCACTGGGTAAAAAATGTTGCCCCTCATGTTCCTTTTATATCTTTCCCCTCTCACGTTAGAAATATACCTCCTAGTTTTGACCTCTCTGACCTTAGACAAAGAATGCTGTTATTCACCTTACGTAAATCCCTCATGATTCTATAAACCTCTATAGGGTCACCCCTCAACCTCCTACGCTCCAGTGAAAAAGGTCCCAGTCTTTCCAGCCTGTTTTTATATCTCAAACCCTCCATTCCCAGCAACATCCTAGTAAAGCTTTTCTGAGCCCTCTCCAGTTTAATAATATCCTTCCTGTAATGGTGACCCTTCCAGTGTCCTGTACAGCCTTGGCATGAGATGTCACCCATTGTATTACCGTACTCAAAGGCCAGAGCAATGGAGGCAAGCAAGCTAAATACCTTCTTCACCACCTTGTCTACCTGTGACACAAATTTTCAAAAATTATGTACCTGAACCCCTAGGTGCCTCTGTTCTACAACACTACTCAGGTCCCTACCATTAATTGTACAAGTCATGTCCTTGCTTGTAATGCCAAAATGCAATACCTCACATTTACCCAAATTGAACTCCCATCTGCCAATCCTCAGCCCATTGACCCAGTTGATCATGACCTGTTTGTAATCTTAGATAACTTTCTTCACTGTCCACAATACCACCAATTTTGGTGTTGTGTACAAGCTTACTAGCCATACCTCCTATCTTCTCATCCAAATCTTTTATGTAAATCACAAAAAAAATGACTTCAAAACCAGTCCCTGAAGAATGCCACTGGTTACAGGCCTCCAGTTTGAAAAACAACCCTCCACTGCCACCCTCTGTCTCCCACCACTAAACCAATTTTGTATCCAATTGGCAAGCTCACCCTGAATTCCGAGTTACCTCACTTTACTAATTAGTCTACCTTGCAGGTATCTTGGAGATTGTGCGATTAATAATAGTTAAGTAGGGACGAATCAGGCCAAAGCTAACAAGTTGCAACTTTGTTACGTCAGCTTTTGTGCTCCTGAGATGCTGCTTGGCCTGCTGTGTTCATCCAGCTCCACACTTTGTTATCTTAGTTGTAACTAAGTTGGTTTTCGAACAATCCTAAACATATGGATGTAGCTGAATGTCTCATGGCCCAGTTGTCATCTTGCAGCTTCATGTTGAATATTAAGCTCATTATGATTTTCTGTTTGAAATACAAGATCTGCTACCAAACCTTGTAACAGATATTTCATCAGTGGTCTTTGCTTTTAAGACAATGGCATGGATATTGTATCAGAGATAATGGGAACTGCAGATGCTGGAGAATTCCAAGATAATAAAATGTGAGGCTGGATGAACACAGCAGGCCAAGCAGCATCTCAGGAGCACAAAAGCTGACGTTCTTCCTCTCACCCATCCCTTCCTCCCACCCCAAGCCGCACCTCCATCTCCTACCTACTAACCTCATCCCACCTCCTTGACCTGTCCGTCTTCCCTGGACTGACCTATCCCCTCCCTACCTCCCCACCTATACTCTCCTCTCCTCTCCACCTATCTTCTTTTCTCTCCATCTTCGATCCGCCTCCCCCTCTCTCCCTATTTATTCCAGAACCCCCACCCCATCCCCCTCTCTGATGAAGGGTCTAGGCCCGAAACGTCAGCTTTTGTGCTCCTGAGATGCTGCTTGGCCTGCTGTGTTCATCCAGCCTCACATTTTATTATCATGGCATGGATATTGTGGTCAGTGATGAAGTGACAGTATTTGCAACTAACCTTGAAGATAGTTGTCTACAAAGATTTCCTTATTTCTGTGGCATGATTTTTTCCCTTTTCTGTGTGCAGCAGCAATGACATCAACAAACAAATAAACAGCCAATTACACTGAAACATTGCCTCCAGTAAACCAAGAAGTGACAGCACTTATTTAACCCTCACTTTTATTTCATTGCAACTCTAGACTTCTGTGTTAGCCTACTTGTGTGCAGTCTCCTAATATCGCTGGCACTTTCAGCGCCATAATGCTGGTGGTTTTATTTCCACGATCTGTGCAAAATTGAGGCCATTATGTATTTTGTGATTTAACTGAAACATTATTGAAGTATTGGACCATGATTGAAGCTACATGATTCAATGAAATTGATGTCCAGGTTCATGATTGACTGCAGGTGTTCTATTCTACCTGTCAAAGCTCTATGAATAATATAGTAGTGATTGTAAAACTTGGTCAATAAGCTCACACTGCAAATAAACAGTATATTAATTCTTGTGCCAAGTTTCGATCAAGAGTCTTGTCACAGAAAACAGGAATGTTCTTGTTGTTATCTTGACACCTACATCTTATTAAGGTGTGAATCAAAGCAGCTGTGGCCCTAGTCAGGTCAGCAAACTCCACCTAGCTGTGCTTTTGACTCTTCTGAAATAAAGAAGCAATCGGGTTCTGTTGGAGCAAACCACACCACCGGAAATGCAATAGATTGATTTTCAATATAGAAGTTGAGATTTTGTGTGTTTCCAGAATATTTAACAAGCAGCATATTTATTGTGCTTTTTGATCCATTAGGGAAGTATTTGTTTGGGCTTGGTCCCAAATGGATTGGATATTGAAGGAATTCTTTGATTTGGCAATCCATATGAGCTTGAGGCTTAAATGAAAATAGTTATTGGGCCTAATTTTGAACAGAGGTGATGGATTTGAGATGCCATATGGGTGGCTGGTTTTGAACTGGCATATTCCGGCTGACTCCAGAGGGAAAACTATCTAGTATGTAATCTCTACGGGTGGGCAGGTAAATTTGACGGATTGATCTTGTACCAATAACTCAGTGTTTGTTTAGAGTTGGGAGGTGTATTCCTCCCCCTCCTTTGGAATAAGCTGATGGTAGTTGGCTGTGTTGGATTAATCTGGTTTTTTGTGCACAGGGCATAGCTGGAAAATGTTCCACATAATGGGATAAATACCTCTTAAAGCTGTACTGAAACAGCTATGTTAGGTTCGTTTTTCAGAGACCCTCACAGACTTGATGCAAGAGTAAGACACTGACCCGGTTACAAAAACATCATCCTTTATTATTAAGCAAGTACAAGCTGCAGAGGATCGCTGTACACAACCCAGCACAGAACGCTGAGTGTCATGAGCGATTCTGCCGAAACAGGGGACAGTCCCCACTTTTACACTGTTGGAATTGGCAGATACATAAAACAGTTACAATATCTGAGAACAGGATACAGCTTTGATCATCATGAAATGTATGATAATGACAAGTGCAATTTCAAGTGGTGACAACTGCTTGACTTGAACAAAGGTCACTGACCTGGCCATTTCAGCCGAAATAGGGATAGGCGGCAATATGGGTAGAGCCATAAAGATTACAGAGCTTAATGCTTTTTGTGTTTACAGATGTTTCACGCCCCTACATATGTCTCACACCGAATCCTATTCGGGCAGGAATATTGAGACACTGTTCACATACCCCTGTATGAGGGGATAAGAAGCATAAAAATTCATGGGATGTTAACCCATTAACGTCTCAGCTAGGCTAAATATATGGAACATTTGGAGCACTGGCTTCAGCATTACATGCAGGATTTAATGGGGTCCATAGCCTTTGCTGTGAATAGTGCCATCATTTGTTCCTTCACATTATTTGGAGTGAATTGTATCAGACTGAAATCTGTAAAAATTAGACAGAAAGAGATTGCTCACTGACGACGTCTGGCTGAAGACTTCAACCTTTTAGGTTCATAAAACTGCCTCTTGCCATTAATTGCTTAACTACCGACTACTATTCATGCCAAGATGTAGCAGGACAAGAGTTTCGACCTGATCTGTTGGCTGTGGGATCTATTAATTCTTGTCTGTAGCACCGGCTTTTACATGTCATGCATGTACAGTAGTCCTTTGTTGCTTTACCAAGTTGACACCTCATTTTTGACTCCATTGTTGTTCCTGGCATGCCAGTTGAATCAGAGTTGGTTGGTTATAACTGTAGATTGTGGTTATAACTGTAGAGAGTGCTACAGACAAGAATTAATAGATCCCACAGCCAACAGATCAGGTCTGAACTCTTGTCCTGCTACATCTTGGCATGAATAGTAGTCGGTAGTTAAGCAATTAATGGCAAGAGGCAATTTTATGAACTGTAGATTGAGGAATATGCTAGCTATGAGGTTCTAGACTGTGGTGGACAGAATATTGTTGCTGCTAATGACATTAGGAGGAGTTTAATGAAGGTAAGCTGAACTGTAAGAAAGAGGAAAAATGAGAATCATGGATCCAGTGGGAATGAAGCACTTAAAGAAATCGCTATAAGCAGTACTATTGTCACATAAAGCTATTGTACAAAATTAGGCTCACGGCTTTGGACGTGGTGCCTAATGGAGAGAATAAATGGGGATATTGTCAGACCAACAAGCTGTAACTAATGGAGTATCATAGGAATCAATATTTCAGCTCCTCTGTCATCTCTATCAATGACTTGGTTGATGGGATTAGCTGTGACATATCCAAACTTGCTGACAGTTAAAGGTTCGATGGGAATGAAAACCGTGAAGAAGGTGCAACAAAATGTGCAATAGGATATGGACAAGTGAGTGGGCAGGACATGGCTGCTAGGATATAATGTGATGAAATATAAAGTTGTCTTGTTTGTGATTTTAAAAAAATTAAAAATATGAAATAAATTTATGAAATCATCTGTTCCTTTGTGCTGGTATCACAGTGCTGATGTATAGGCCCAGCAAGCAATGAAGCAAATGTTATTTCAGCTTTTGTTAGAAAGGATTTGGAGTGTAACATTAACAAAATCTCAATACGAACGTACAGGGCATTTATTGTTTGAAGTACAATGTGCTCTTAACTGCATTCCATCCAGTGTAAGAATTTACAACACCAGTTCCTCTGATATGCAAATTATGCTATGAAGAGCGACAACACATGGCCTGCCTTCTATAAAACTTGGAAGAAAAAATTGATGTGAAGTTCTGAACAAGCTTGACAGGGTTGATGCTGTAAATCTGTTTTCCACGGCTGAGAAATTTAGAATATGCCGTCAGATTCTTAGGATAAATATTTGAAATTTATGTTTGAAATGAGGAAAAATTTCTTATTTGAGGAATTGTGAACTCAAAAAAAGTTGTAGATGCTCCATCACTTTACACAGGGAGATAGATCTTTGAACATTTGCGAGATCTGGGGATACATTGAAGTTGGGATGAGTCAAATTTCCATAACTCAAATCTCCAGTTGTGGTAAAGTTGTCAGCTGGTCTCACTTGCAGAATCGGAAATGAAAACGAAGATACCTGTGTAAAGTGAAATTCCGGATGGTAGCTTCTGACTAGCTGGATCCATGCAAACTTGCCATTGGAGTGGAGTTAGTCCACACTAGAGAATGAAATCGAGGGCAGACCTGCAGCACTTAACGGCCGTTAAATTATCTTGCCCAGATCCTAAATGAGAATGCTTTGAGACATTTTGCACATCGATGAAATCGACTGTTTCACTATTTTTAAAACCAAATCCTGTTTAATATTTAAAGATGAAATGTGTATAATAGTGGGAAACCAAATGGGGAAAGTGTTGGTGTGATGGCCTGTGCCTAGAAGTTGCTGCACTGACAGGAAAGTGTAGTCAGCCATGTTGTTTTGTGAATGTCAAGATGCTACCCTTGTAGAATGAAGGGATACAAGCAGTGATGCCTATATGATTCTAATATTCTTGAGGCCTACATCAGAATGAATAAATGGAAGTAAATAAATATTATCATCCTTATGACCCTGAGGAATCTGATGAACGACCAGCTGTTCACCTGCCTGTTGCCCGAGCAAAAGCCAAGAATGTTGTGGAGATGCTCTGGAAGTTTGAACTCCAGCATAAAACATGCGAAACACGTTTGACTACATTAACACCACGGTGGATTTGTACAAAGACAGCATTAGAAACAGAAAACCATTACTTAGCTTCTTCAGAGCTAACTCCCAAAGTTTCTCCATACCTTTGTCTGTTGTAAGATATGAATATATTGAAAAATGAAAAAAAGATGTTTTTCACAAATTTACTGTGTCACTGTATGTTCCTTTTTTGACATATTGTGTTTTTAGGCACATTGAATTATATAGTGGCTTCCTTAGCTGCTCTTAACATGACCCTGAGGGTAGCAGCCAACCCCCACCACCACACATTCTAACTAAATTGCACATTCTGTTCTGGTAACAGATCAGATGTGAAGTTGAATCGAGATACAGCCTGCAAAGATATTTGTTGTCATACACTCACTGCCATTTGTGAAAGGTGGAGCTGGCACAACTGATCAAGTGTTAGATCTCTTTGACAGTGTGATCTTTTGAGCGAAGTGGCTGGTGAGGTATGAGAAGTGCTCAGCATGTTTCAGAATGTCCCTGTTATTTATGGGAGATTTGGCTGAGCAGCTGAGAGTTCATATAAGTCTTGTTTTTTGGAATGACTATTCATGACACATTGTGCACAGATACATGTATAATGACAACAGTGGCCGTGAAAGTTGCGTAAGCTTAAACAAAAACTGTTAATTTTGAACATGCTCCCATGCCTGCACGCTCTTTCTGCCATCTGGAAGTGGTGAATACAGTGTTTGCAGTTTAATTTTTGCAGCATTCAAAGACCTGCCAATGATTACATAATTGAAGATATTGAGAATGGCTTGCTAATCTTGTGTAGAGTGGACAGTGACACTGCAGTCACCGACAAAATGTGGGTCATTTATGTCGGTGTTGATCAGTATAGTTTTGCATGGAGGCAACTAAGCTTAAAGAGTTTTCCATCTCGATGATATTTAATGACTCGCTCAAGAGGGCAGTTGATCTTCAAGGTGATTAACCATTGCCAGATTGTAAATAATATGGGGCTATCACTTAGGTTTGCTTGATACCAGTCTGGATTTTGAAGGTGTCTATTTCTGACCTCCCGTGCAAGACAGTCACAGGCATGTCATCATGAAGCAATTGCAGGAAGTTTCTTGCATGTCTAAGACTTTGGATCACGATCCACTAAACCTAATGATATTTGTTGGATTCATTCAATGGAAGCATCATTGGCTCAACAACCACTTATTGCCATTCCTAGTTGCCTTTGAAAAGGTGAAGGTAAGCTGACTCTTGAACGTTTGGTTTAGATTCATTTACTGGCTTACATGTTTTGTTTGGGTAGATGAATGTGATGTAAAGCTGTTGGTGGTGCTCTTGATATTTTTCTTGGATTTGTCTGTCAATAAAGGCCCTGTCACAGGTTCCTCTGGAAAATATAAAGCCACACAGTCTCTTCAGGAGATTTCTTCAGATGCGTGAAGTAGGCAAGTTGGAAGATTGTATGTCTGATCTGACTTTTCTGGTATTAGCAAGAATAAAAAGCCTATAATTTCCATAGTACAATTTACAAATGTTTTTTAATCAACTTGTTCAAAGATATTATTACACACCTCTGGCACAGGTGAAACTTGAACCTGAGCATCCTGAAGCAGAGGTGGGGACAGTATCACTGTGCCACAAGGGCTCCAATGATTCACATTCTTTGGTGTTGTTGTGTTATTTGTATTTCCTCCGAAATCAGTAGGATATATGTATGGAGTCCTGACGAGAGATTTCTTCTCTGGTCTGGCTAATCTTGGGTTCAGGCATTGATCATTTTCCTCTTCAACTTAGTGGGTATTGCAGTGTCTCGGTGCTTGGTAGATATTTGTCACTGATTACCTGTCCAGAGACATTGGTCTCCTGCATAGATCAAGTGATATGGGCATTACTTCGAGCACTTAGATCTAACTGTACATGTAAATACTCACTCATTGATTGTACTGAGCCATAGTGCTGTATTGGTGAGGTCACTGATGCTTGCATCAAGAGACACCAGAGTCCCTATTTATAAAAATGAAATGTTGGACCTGTGAGATTTTGATCTCTGGTTCATCAGCTGTGAAAACAAGTTTGTTCTTCTTCCTTTTCTATCTGGTTGCTCCTGCTCACTTCTTTGTTTTACTTGATGATACTCTGATTCTTTAAATCCTGTTCATTCTTAAGTGGGAGGGGCCAAGAGATAGTGAGTGTGATCTGTTGTGGGCATGAAGTACTGGCTGGCACTGTTGGTTTCAGTGGTTTATCACCGTCTGGCACACTTTGGAGAAGAGGAAAGTAGGATGCAAAGCACCTTTCATTGCTTTGTTTCAGAAAGATGTTTGGAATGTTAAGTAGCTTCACTTTCTAAGTTCAGAGCATTAGAAAATAGGTTTAACAAAAAGAGGAAAAGTTAGTACTATGTCCTTATTTAGTGGCACTGCTTCTACCTGCAGGTCTCCATTACCGTCATGAAGCAAGAAGTCTTACTTGTGACAACTGGAAAGCCTTCTTTGCTTACATGAGAACATTAGAGAGAGTTGTTATTCTCCCATGAAAGAAATAATAAATTCACTGTTTAGATGAGAAATAGTAACATTCAATTGGCAACATGTACCCAATTGTGGATGTGATGCTACGTTCCAGGTAAGTTTAACAGTAGTAAAGATATGTACTGGGATGTATATCTGTAAGGGGGTGACTGATACAAAGGTTGAAGTGTTAATTTTATGTTTACCATTTGAGATAATGGTGTGGTGGTATTCTCGCAGGATCAGTAATGTAGGATCAGCAATCCGTAGGCCCAGGAAATGTTCCAGAGAATGGGTTCAACTACCACCATGACAAATTGTGGAATCTGAACTGAATATAAAACTGGAATTAAAGACTGATGACCACGTGACTCCAAACCCACAGCAACAACTCTTAACTGCTCTCTGAAATAGCTGTTAAATCCCTTGTAAAATTTCAACAAAGGAATGAAACTGGAAGGAGCTCTTTTGGCTCTGCAGTGTCGTACAGAATCTGGGAGCTAATATCAAAAATTGGGAGAGCTGTCTCACAAACTAGAGAAGCAACAGTCTGACATAGTCATATTCTCAAAAGCAGACCTTCCTACAGTATGCCAGGCAACACGTCACCTTTCAGAGGTGGCGATAACTGGCATTTAGTCAGGAAGGAGTTGCCCCCGGAACCCAAACATTGACTATGGGCCAATGAAGTCTCACAGTACAAGGTTAAAGATCGGCAAGGAAATTTCTTGCTGATTACCACATAGTACACAATTATTACACCTTCATTTTGAACGTCATTTGGAGGAGACACAGAGGGTGGCAAGGGTGCTGAATATGGTTAGAATAGGTGCCATAAATGTCCAGCATGGCTCACAGTGCCATCACTGACCACATGGGTAGAGGCCTGAAAAACAGACCTGTTACAGTGGGTTTACAGCAGATACGAAGGGAACAAGTACGAGGGCAAGTATATTTGACCTCATCCCTACAAATCTGTGCTGCAGGTGCATCTGTCTTTCTTGTTGTCAGTATGGATGACAACTGCATAGCCTCTTCAATCTGAAGTCCTTTCTTCATATTTAGGAAACTGCTCAACTTATTGTATACCTCTGCCACCATGTTAAATTAAGATGGAGGTTGAAACGATCTAGACAGGGTGGCATGGTGGCTCAGTAGTTAGCACTGTTGCCTCAGTGCCAGGGTCCCAGGTTTGATTCCTTCCTAAGTTACTGTCTGTGTGGAGTTTGTACGTTCTCCCTGTGTCTGCATGGGTTTCCGCCAGGTGTTCTGGTTTCTTCCCACTGTCCAAAGATGTGCAAGTTAGATATGGGAAATACAGGGTTACAGGGATAGGGTAGGGGGTGGGTCTGGGTCTGGGTCTGGGTGGGATGTTCATTGGAGGATCAATGGGCTGAATAGCCTCCTTCCACACTGTATAGGGATTCTGTGATTCTGCTGTGGCACCCGTAAGGTGCAGTAAGCCATCAGTGGTAACACAGTTGTATTTCAATACAATCTGCAACATTATGGCCCTGCATATCTCCGACTTTACTGGAACTATCAAGGGCTGCATTTGACTGTGACTTACTCCTGACTCCCCAAAGCCTGTCCACCACCATCTACAATGCTCAAATCAGGAGTGTAATGGAATGCTTTTCACTTAACCTAGGTGAGTTCAGTTCCAACAACACTCGAGAAACTTGACGCCATTCAAAACAAAACAACCCTCTTGTTTGACAACATACCAACAAACATTCAGGCCTTCCACCATCAATGCACAGTAGCAGCTGTAAGTACCAGCTACAAGAAAGGCATGGGCAGTGGATATGTATGAAGAGTGCCACATGCAAGACTCCACCCCCCCCCGAAAAAAAAGCGTTCATTGTCTTAACTTGAAAGTGTATCATCATTCCTTCAATGTTGCTGGGTCACAATCTTAGAACTCTCTCCCCAAGGCATTGTGGATCTACTTATACTAAATGTAACACAGTGGTTCAAGAGGACAGCACCTTCTGAAGGGCACCTAAGGACGGGAAACAAATGCTTGTTCAGCCATGATGCCCACATCTCTTAAATTAATTTTTATAGTTTGCATTTAGTTGTGTACGTGTAGTGAGCATTACCTGGTGCTTCACTTGAATCCCTGTGATTAGGAGCAACTTGTTAAGTGAAAAAGTGAATGCTAATAATGTGTAACTTCGTAATTACATGTAAATATGTATGCGTTATATATTGGTTCCAATCACCAATTGACTTTCTCATTTGTAATAATGGGTGTAAAGATTGCCTTTTGGCCATTGATGAGAGTTGTACAATAAAACTGTGAAAGGCAGGAAATTAGATGTGCCCAGACTAGCAGTTGTTATGAGGTGTTTTTGCTCATTTTTGCTGAGAAAATAATCTTGCTTTTCGTTTCTGTAAGGAGGAGGTGGGTGCTGAATTTGTAGTGAATGCTACTGAAATGTTTACTGTTCTTTTGGGGGATGCTAATAACGTGGGTGTCCCTTTTTCAGATCTGGGCTGTGCACTCCCTGCATGGTCTTAGATGTTACGCTTGTTTATCGCATTCTACAAAATGGGCCCTTTAAGCAGTTGGACTTTAAATCTTGCATTTTCCCATCACTTCCTCGTGTCTGTTAAAATTCTACATTTGTAGCTAATCCACATTGTTGGACTTGAGGCAAACACAGAAATATGTGAGAATGAAAGACTGATGTAACCCTGGTGGAGAAGGCAATGTTCTCAATCACTGAAATTGTCTTGTGTGGCATTGTTACAATAATGTGTATTTGTTGTTCAGCAAAACCCAAAACCGAAGAATACTCCCCACTAGCAAAATAGAAACAACGTACAGAGAAGATCTGAAATTAATTTCATTCAAAATAAATAAATGTATTTTTACTTCAGTTTTATGACTTTTTCTTCTTTGACTTAGGTAACCATATTCTACCTGATGAAGATCTGGCTGCCTTTCACTGGAGTTTACTTGGTCCAGACCATCCTTTAGCCTCATTAAAGGTAAAGATGGTGGCGGTGGAGGTGCTGATATTCATGCCCAAAGCTTATTGAATTTTCATTTTGAGGTTGAAATACTGACATATATTGAGGAATGCTGCCAGACTGAAGCTTTATTGAACAAGAATTACCTATGCTCAATACAGTCATTCAGGCAATAAATAGTTAAACTATTTTAAAAAACTTCAACCTCTTAATTTTTTTTAACCATCCTTTGTCATTTTTCTCCCCTGTTTCCATCTGCACCCACTCCTGTGCAATGCATATTACCATCGCTAAAATCATTCTTGAGTAATTCACTTCTGCCAAGATTTTTGACACTCGTCATTCCTCTATGATGGGCAACTTGAAGGTAAACAAGAATGATTTGGAGTGATTCTCCGAATCTATCTCCATTTGGTCCCTTTCTGACATCACGACTAGGCTTGTATAGTTTGTGGCACTGTTTGTTGGGGTATCAAAAAGCTGCTGTAGTCTTATAAGAATCACAAGTCAAGTCCAATGAGGAAAACTACTTAACTAATATCTGTTCATCTGTCAGGAAGACCCTATAGACTCCTTGTTACCATGTGCGGTCATTTGACAACCCCCCACAACTTTCTCTTTCCTATCTCTTCACCCCACCTCACAGACACATCATATGATTTAATTGTTGCTTTGCTGATTTCAGTGTCTTTGTTCCACACTTCTTTCCAGAAGTGTCTATTCATGTATTGATCACTTTGTGTTGAGCACTTATTGAAAAGTGCTGGTATCTATTATTAACTAAGCCTTAACAATGCACACAGGAAATCATAGCATGATCTGACAAAGTAAGCATCGCTTCACAAAAGGGAAATTGCGCTTGACAAATTTATTAGAGCTTTTTGAGAATGCAATTAGTCAGACAGATAAAGGAGAACGTAGGAAATTAACATGCAGGGCCAGCATACAATTACGAAGACAGATAGTTTGATAGCCTTAATTACAAGCATTTCGGGTGCAAGAATTAAAGTCTGCCATGATTGCACAGGGTTTTGATGAAACTGCACATTGCAGACTGTGCACAGCTTTGATGTCCATATTTAAGAAGGAACATGTCCTATTATGAGTTGTTGAGTAAATTGTGTCTATATTCTCTTCAGTTTAGAAGAATGAAATGTGATCTAATTGTAACATTTTTGATATTAAAGGGACTAACAGGTGCACAGCCTCTGTATAAGGGGTCAATCATTTGAAAGTGAGAAGAGAATAAATTTCTCTGCACAGCGTTGTTAAAATTTTCTGTCCGGTGTGTTGTGAATTCTCCATCGTTAAAAATATTTAGGGATGAGATAGAGATATCCTTGACCTTGAGGATTAAGGAAAATGGTCAGGAAATGAAGCTGAAGCCAAAGATAAGCTATGATCGCTATAAATGGCTGGCAGGCCTGACAGATCACATGGTTTCCCAAATCTTATGTTCTTAAATTGGGATTAACTTCTCTTTTTATTATTTTCAGTTAGTCCCTTGTCCTCTTGTTAAGTTGTAAAATTAAATTATTTTCCATGTTCTGCCTCCTTCATATTCTTAATTATCTATCAAAATACGGGGTCATTTTTTTAATCACCATCTTTACAGCTAAGAAGTTAAGGTGTTTCTAGCCTTTAATCATACCCAGGTCATTTGATGCCAATGAATACACCTTCTGATTCCTGAAACTTCCCCCTGAATTTCTCCTATTTTGATATCTAGAATGAGATGAATATTTTATTTCACTTCATTGAGGAAATGTGGGCTTTGTTGGCTGGGCCAGCATTTATTGCCTGTTCACCATTGAAGTTGAAAAGATGGCCATGAGCTGCCTCCTTGAACTTCTGAAGATTATGTGGTGTAGCTCCACCGACAATTCTGTTTGGAAGGAAGTTCCAGGATTTTGACCCAGCAACAGTGAAGGAATGGTATATTTCCAAGTTAGGATGGTGAGTGACATGGAGGGGAACTTGCAGGATCTGACATCCCATGTATCTGCTGTCCAAGGAGTCTTGTTGAATTTTAGTGTAGATGATATACTGTGTGTTGGTGAAGGAGTGAATGTCTGTGGGTGGTATAAATCAAGCATATTGCTTTGTCCTGCATCAAGCGTCATGAATGTTCTTGGGGCTGCACTCGTCCAGGCAGGTAGAGAGTATTCCATTATGCTCCTCATTTGTGCCTTGCAGATCATTGGTAGGCTTTGGTGAGTTAGAAGGTGAGGATTCCTATTTTGGGATTCCTACCCCTGACCTGCTTATGTAGCCTCGGTATTTAAATGGCTAGTCCAGTTCCATTTCTTGGCCATGATTAAAACAAAAACCCCACCCCGGATGTTGATTGTGGAGAATTCAGTGATGATAATGCCATTGAATGTCATGGCTAGATTCTGCCTTGTTGGAGGTGGTCATTGCCCAGCATATGTGTGGCGTGAATGTTCCTTGTGACTTGTCAGCCCAGGCTGGATGTTGTTCAGGTTATGCTGCATTTGGATATGGATAACTTCTGTATCTGGGGAGTTGCAAATGATGTTGAACATTGTGCAGTCATCAGCGAATGTCACATGAAGTTATCATTGAAGTAGCTGAAGATATTTACAAGTAGGGCAATATCCTGAGGAGCTGCTGCAGTGATATTCTGTGGCAGAAATCATTGACCTCCAATAACCACATTCCGTTCTGTTACGCCGCAACCAGTGCAGAATTTTTCTCCTGATTCCCTCTTGACTCTGGTTTTGCTGGACACCTTGGTGCCTGATTCAGTCAGGTGCAGCCTTGATGTCAAGGTTAGTCACTCTGGAGTTGAGTTATCTTTCCACGTTTCATAGAAAGCAGTGATGAGGTCAGGAGCTGACTGGCCCAGATGGAACTCAAACTGAGTGTCACTGAATTGATTATTTCTAAGCAAGTGCTTCTTGATATGTTGTTGATAACATGCTCCACCACTTAACTGATCGGAGTCAGTATGAATGTATGGTGATGAGGTGGTAGTTGGCTGGGATTCATTTGTTCTGCCTTATGTATAGTGGACATAACCTGGGCAATTTTGCACATTTTAGGTAGATGCTAGTGTTGTTGCTGTACTGGAACAGCTTGGCTAACAATGCGATAGGTTCTGGAGTACAATTCTTCAGTGCTGTTGCCAAAACATTGTCGGGGCCCATATTCTTGATATTTTCTGATCAGATGCTCTTGATTATGACATATGCTTCGTAGTCGTTAAGTATAAGCGTTAGACAGTCAATTGAACAGTAGTTGACCATAGTGTGTGGTAGCTTTTCAGCACATTGTCACACATCTCTGGAGTAGATAGGACTTGAATCCGGGGCCATAAAACATTAAGTTTTTTTTTAATATCCGGTAAATCCTCCCTTATGATTTCATCAGTGAAATATCCTTAAATTAAAGCCCAAAGTAGAAAATTACTCGTTTAAATCTTGCCTGCATACACTCCGTTGTTCCAATCAAGAAAGCTTTAAAATGTTACAATACTTGAGTGATTATTAATGACAGAATATGTTTTCAATTAAGGACCAGCTTTTTACAAAATTGAGGCTTTAGGCCATTTGAAATAATAAGAGATATTTAACTCGGGTTGCTCAAGCGGAAATGAAATGTCTCATAACACCATTCAAAGAGAAGCTGTGTTTCTTCTCTGGTATCTTGATTGACATTTATCTTTCAATCAACATCAGTAAATAGATTAGCTGGAAACCGATTTTCCATTATGGGACCTTGCTCTGCACAAATGGGCCAAGGTGTTTCTCTACATTACAACAGTCACAGCACTTGTGTTTCGTCTCCTGTGAAACACTTTGCAATGTGTTGAGTTGTGAAACACTATATATATATGCAATTCATTCCTTCCTACTCCATCTACGTACTGCCAAGTTGACAACCAAGGACTCTATGCAGTCAAATGTCTTAACACATCTTGTGTGAGCTGCAGTTTTCTGTATTCTGCACCCCAGGACTTCTCAGCTCAATTTTCACTTTAAGCATGTCTGTTCAAAACCACCATATCCAATCTTTCCTAAACAAACTTCTCATTACTAAATCGGAAAGACTATCTACATCTACTTGTGTAATATTGCCTATGTATATCCCATCTCAGCATATTTATTGATAAAACTCTAAACTGTGCCTTTGTTACCTCCATACATGATCATCCTATCCTTCTCCACACTTACACGTCTGCTTATCTGAAGGCCGATGACACTTTTTTCTCATTACCAAATAATTTTCTTGATGACCTGTTCTTGTTTCCACTTCTGCCACTTCCTTCATTGTGTTTTAGTTCTTTCATAGCTTCACCCCTATCTATCTCTAATCTCTTCCAGGCCTACAATCCACCCAGAGTTCTCAATTTCTCTAAAGACTTTGCATCTATTTCTTTTAGTATGTAAGCCCCAGCTGTTCCCCAAATGTTTCTTTTCATCCTTTTGTTCTATTAATAAAATCTATTCTTTTGAACAACCCTTCCTAATATCTTCTGACCTGGTTATCTGTCCTCTGTCTTGGTTATTTGAATCCATTTTCTATTAAGTATCTTTAAAGGTGTCTCTGTTAAAGGTGCTGTCAGAAATTCAACATGATAACATGCATTCATAATGACATGATAAGATGATGAATCAGACAGCAGGAAATATTTCAAATATTTCAACTCAGGTTTTTTTCAGGTACGCGCACACCAACTTGTTCTGCCACCGTGTGATGTAGTGATAAAAGCAGTCGCCGAATATGTTCGCAACATTCAGGATATTGGTGATTTGGATGCAGTTGCAAAAGATGTTTTTAAGCGCTCTCGGGTATGTAGCTAATGAAAAAGCAAACAAATGTGTTTTCTAACTTAGTAAATATTGAGTTTTCACCTCCATCAGTTTCTTCCCTTCGCTGTTCCTAACAGGTTGACTCACTTGGTGGGGTTTATTGCCATGATTGATGGCTGTCCTTTATGAAGTAGCCGTTCTCTTTCAGAAGGCTATTTGGTTGCAGCATCTCAATGAAATTTAATTGCCTCACTAGATGTTTGTGTATGTGCAAAACAAAGACCCCTGGATTCCATAAGTATTTTTCCGGGAGAGATTTCCATTGAATGGTATTCGGGAATGGAAACCCTGTGTGGTTTTTTTTTGTTCCAGTCTGACACCCTGTTTACTGAGGCCACTTTTTCTTCTCTACCTGTAAAGGGCATGAATAACAATAAAACTATAAGACATAGGAGCAGAAGCAGACCATTCAGCTTATTGGGTCTGGCAGCATCGTGAAGGAAAAAACAAAATTAATGTTTCGGGTCCGGTGACCCGTTCTCAGAATGGTTCTGAGGAAGGGCCATTGGACCCAAAACGTTAACTCTGTTTTTTCCTTCACAGATGCTGCCTGGCTGCTGAGCTTCTCCAGCAGCTTTGTTTTTGTTCATGATTTACAGCATCTGCAGTTCTTTCAGTTTTCACTCAGCCTATCAATTTTGCCCTTCAATGAGATCATGGCTAATCTCAACTCCACTTTCCTGCCTTTCTCATCATGATGCTTAAGTAACATTAGTGACATTGACTTGAGATAATGCTAAGCGTAATTGCAGAAATTGAAACACCATTTAGGCCAGTAGCTAATAAAATCAGGTATTAGTTCCAGTTCCACCTGCCTGTGATGAAAACAGAATTCTTATTGGCCAAGAGCAGTGTCCTGTACTTCGAGGAGATCTGATGCAGTTTAGGTGATCACTCTGGCAGCCACTTTCATTTTGTTTGCTGACGCAACCCAAAGCTCCTAGTCACAACATTTCATTTCCATTCCCCTTCCCATTCTGATTCCTCTATCTCTGTCCTTCAACTTTGTTCGAGTGAACTCGCACAAGCTCATGGATCAGTACAATATCAGTGTTAGATGCAGTTTATCCCTTTGGCCTGAGGAATAATTTTAATCATTGTAAGCCTTAATTATAACATTTATTTCTCCAGCAGAACAGACTGCTGCTGTGACATTTATGTCACATTGCTTCTAAAGATAAGAACTAGGAAACAAAATAGGCTATTTGGCCCTTCAAGTCGGCACCACCACTCAATAAGATCATGGCTGATCGGTTTGTGTTACAATTTCTGTATTCCCAACTTTTGCTGAGCAAAAGTCTTGAAAATTCCCCTCATTTTTGCCATGCAGTGATGACCCTTAATTTTAAAACTGTCCCCCTGTTCTGTACTAAGTCACAAGAGTTAACATCCTCTCCGCATTGACCTTGTCAAGACCATTTGAGATCTTATAAACTGCACTCAAATCATCCCTTGCTTTTCTGAACTCTAATGAAAACAAGCCTAGCCTCTCCAACTGTTCCATAAGATTGACTCCTGAATCGGTGTACTATCTGGTAAATACCCTGTGAACAATCTTGAGTGCATTTTCATGCATTCTTAAATAAGGAGACCAAAACTGTACAGTCTTCAAATTGGTGTCTCCCCAGTGCCTCGTATAACTAAGGCATTACTTACTTACTCTTGGGTCAATCCCAATCTTAATAAAGGCTGGCATCCTATTATCCTTCTTGATTATGTGCTGGGCCTTTGTGATTCATGCTGTTAGAAATCTAAATGCCTTTACAGCTTAGAATTCTGCAGGCATTTCAGTAAAATGGGATGGGGAAGTAGTGTTGGAAGCAGGCTTTAGTTGAAATTTGAGATAGGGAATCCTCCACTTGAAAACTGTATTGGTAGGGGGAATCTCCTTCTTTGAGATTGATCCCCAGAATTATTTGTGTGTTTTTCTGAGAGTAAACTACTTTGAAAACATTGAAAATCATTGTATATTTGCCTTTTGTATTACTTCTAAAATATTTAGAAAAATAATATTTTGAGCTTGATTTGCTAATGAAGCTTGTGCAGATTTGCAGCAGGATCTGCACAGTTCTGCTGTAAAATTTAGTTGGGCTTTCATAAAAATGGATTTGAAGCACATGTTGGTATTGGCCCTGATCTGTGATAGACTGAACTTTATTGGAATGCTTGATGCCAGTATTCTGCCAGCGATAACAAAGTGTAGAGCTGGATGAACACAACAGGCCGAGCAGAAAAGCTGACGTTTCAGGCCTAGACCCAACGTCAGCTTTTCTGCTGCTTTGCCTGCTGTGTTCATCCAGCTCTGCACCTTGTTATCTTGGATTCTCCAGCATCTGCAGTTCCTGTTATTTCTGCCAGAGATAAAACTGGTTACCTATCCATGTTTTGCATCCTCCACAAGCTTTAAGAAAAAAGTTCATGCCATCACACGGTTTATATGGGTAACTGTATTCTTGTAGTTTTTGATTACTTGCGTGTGTTTTAAACATGTCCATTGATAACTTTATTTTGGGACCTGGCTTGAAAGAGATGGTTTTTATATCACAGAGTTAAATTTACATGATTTGATGAAACCTCAATAATTCAAATACCCTAATAAATGCTTGCGAATATTAATTGATACATTTCTTCGTTCACTATTCCTTTTAAGTTGGAACTCAAATTTTTAATGTCACATATTAGAGATAATACTCTTGAAAAATAGGGTAAGTGTTTTAAACTGGCTTCAGAAAAACACTTCTGTAATCAAGTGTTATGTTGTATAATCATCAATGATCATTCCAAATTCTAGTAACCCCAATAATCGTTATGTTCCTACACTTATAGAAGTACTAATTAAATCATATTGGATAATTTGAGCATTCACAATAGAGTCAGCTATCATATATACCTTCCTAATAGATTATTCTGTGTTCTTCAGGGGACAAGTCCAGTCCTTCATTATGTTTTATGTCATTGTCAGGACTTTGTTAGAAATAGTAGTAGTTACCACTATTCTGTTATTGGTAATGATAATTTATTTAAATTTAGGTGCCAAGTTTAGGCATTGACTGAAATGGGCGTTGTTAAGAATTTGTTTAAATTTCTGATACTTATTTAACAATAACAAAGTGCAATCCCACGTTATATATTGTGTTTTATTATGGCTTGTGTGATCTGTTTTCAGTCTAGGACAGAAGATAAAATTGAGCAATTCAAGAGAGCAGTTGAATATTACTCCATTGCAAGCAAACCTCCATTAATCCAACATGGCCCAACACCTTTCCCAGGTACCTATTGGAGCATGAAAGGATGTGAGATTCTGTTGTGTGTAAACAATTGTGTGATTTTTTTTGAGTTCTGTACGTTTAGTTTGAACTTTAAACATGGTTTAGCAAAATGTGTTTAATCAATTTTGATAAACCTAAACCTTTCAAATAAACTTAAATATTAGATCTACCTTTTACAGTTCTTAAGTCTATAACTTGCAGCTTAGGCTAGTAGTTGAGTGTCCCAGTTTTAGCGCATGTAAAATTGCAAGGCTTTATCTCATTGTTTAAGTTCTGACTTCAGACAAACTGGTCCTGTAATTGAGTCTGAAGCAAACACACAAAATGCTGGAGAGACTCAGGAACTCTGACAGCATTAGCGGTGAGAGAAACAGAGTTAACATTTTGAGTTTGATATGACTTCTTCGGAACTAAAAGACATGGAAAATGATTATTTTATATACTGTTGACTGAGGCAGAGGAGGTGTAACTGGGTAGATGGTGAAGAGGTCCAGTGCAGAAGAAAAACATTGTTTAAGGTGGTAAAGGATGAAAAGAAATATAAAATGATGTGAATTAGAATGTGAAAGGGAGAAAATTGGTCCCCACTAAACAAAGTATTCAAGACAAGGCTGTGGGAGGAAGAAAGCAGTCAGTTTCTCAGTTCCGAAGTTCTGGAATTCACTGTTGAGACTTTGAGGCTGTAAAGTGCCTAAGCAGAATATGAGGTATTGTTTCTTGGCTTGCATGTTACTTCGTTGGAACTTTACAGGACACCCAGAAATATAAGTGAGGTTTTTGAAAAGTAGCTGGAAGGTCACAGTCATTCCTATGGACTGAGAGGAGATGTTCCACAAAGCAGTGATCCAGCCTGTCTTCGGTCCCACCAATGTAAAGTAAGCAGCAACTGCAGTAGACTAGATAGAAAGAAGTAATTGTGTTTTCTGCATCTGAGTTGAGAATAAGTGAAGCTTAAGGAATGAACTTTTGGAGTGACATTTGAGACTGAATCGTTTTGGAGTGCCTGCCATTATACATGCTATCCATAATTGTAACTGTCTTCTACATCTAAATTAAGAAATATCTTAATTAGTAGTAAAGACTTGTACATCTGAATTTATGGTTTGGACTTGCATCGAGATTTGATCATTCATGGTTTAAATCAACAGAATAGTGAGCACTAGCTGTTAATTGTACTTGGTGACCTTGTGGATTTACATACCTCATTTAAAATTATATCTAACAGTTTGGTACTGACTTACCACTGGAGTGTCTAGAGTTGGTCTGCTAATTTTTAGACATACAATGAAATATTGATTTTAGCTGAGAGCCATTCAATAAACCTGGCTTATCCTTCCATGAAAACTTGTAACTTCCTCTCATGCATTTTCAACGTTATCTTTGAACCACTTTGAGTTACTTAAGTCTTTAGCGCTCTTGCCTTATTAAGAAGGCAGTTACACATATGCTGGTCTTCACATAAATCTTTAAAGTTAAAGAGCATTCAGAATGGTAGCTGTTATATTCTATTTAGCATCTTATGTACTTCAGCAGTAACCTTTTCCCAACTTGGAAAAATCAAGTTTTCGAGCTTTTTCTGTGGTTTTGTCTTCATCCCCTTTCTGTCATATTCTTGGCTTGCATCCTTCAAGTTTTATCTTTGGTATTTCTGAAATGCTGCAGTGGAATTATATTCAGTAGATATATGTTTGTGTATATGCTTTAGGTATCATGCACTTAAACAAAGAATTATATCAAAGGTAATAGCATGCTACTCGGCCTTAACTGCAGCTGTTCATTTGTTGATCACGTCCCCGAGTTGTTAAAACTTTTCAATTTTATTCCTACACTTAAGGAATGAGACTGAATCAATTTGGAGTGCCAGCTATTGTTCCACACTATCCACATCCACAAATGCTTAACATTCCACAACCTCACCTTCAGGCAAAGACTGTGGTAAGTTTGATCGATTTCAAGTATCCCTGAGCCGCTTTGATAATGTTCTGTTTAACAGTACAGCAAACTCTTAGTAAGAATGGTGGCATATTGGCAAAATATCCGTCATATTATTTTCTTGGCTGGTTTTAGATCCAATTTAACATATGAGCCCAGATATTCTGATTGGAATTGCAAGTTGGGACCATGCAGAAATCCCAATACAACTACTTCAAAGAACTTGCCTGGGAAATTGAAAATTATGATTAGTAATTTCCCAGTAACTGGAAGCCTCCAGAAAAGCCTCTTAAATTGGTAGTTTTGTAGGGTTATGACTCACTTGAGCTTGATAGTTGCCCAGAAAACTTTAGAGTTTTAAATTTCTACAATAATTCCTGACTAACACAAACTGAGCCCCTAATTATCATAAAACAATAAGTTGTGGGCGAAGAATAGACTATTTAGCCAATAGCGTCTGTGCTATCATTCATTGAATGTATTTCTCTATTCCTTCACTATTGCTGGGTCAAATCTTAGAACTGTATCCCCAAGGCATTGTGGATCTACTTACACCAAATGTACTACAGTGGTTTAAGAAGGAAGCACCTTCTCTAGGGCACCTAACAATGGGAACCAAATGCTTGTCCAGCCACAATGCCGGTATCGCTTTTTCACTTTTAATAATTATGTTTAGTTGTGTATATACGTGTAGTGGGCTTGAATCCCTGTGAATAGGAACAGTTTATTGGATCAAAAGATGAATGTTAGTAAGATGCAACTTTGTAAGTACGTATAAACATGCACATATTGTAGGTTGGTTCCCGTTCTGTCGTCAACCAAATGGCTTTTTCATTTGTAACAGCAGGTGTAAAGATTCATCAAGGGCCAAGAGGCAGAGTTGTACAATAAAACTACGAAAGGCGTGAAATTGAATATGCCAAACAGGCTTGATATCAGTGACATGAGGTGATGATTGTTCTTGTGCATTCAGTACCCATGTAAGGTTATTGACTGTTGCCCTGCACTACTTCCAAACGTGCGGTGTTTTTAAAGTAGCAGTTGTTACAGGTGTTTTGGTACATTTTTGCTAAGAATAATCTTGGTTTCCATTTCTGGAATGGAGAGGTAGGTGCAGAGTTTACAGTGAATATTACTGAAGAGTTTACTGTTGGGTGTCGTTAAGAACATGCGGGCGTCCCTTCTTCAGGTCTGGTCTGCTGTGTGATCTACACTTGCAGAATCTCATATTATACTTCTTGTTTATGATGTTATATAAAATGTCCCCTTTAAGCAGTTGGCTGATCTGATAATCCTCAGTTCCACTTTCCTGTCTTTCCCCCATAGTTCTTGATTCTGTTTCTGATTAAAAATCTATCTCAGCTTTGAATATGCTTACTGACCCAGCTTCTACAGCTGAAGTTTAACACAGATTTAATACTCTCTCAGATAAAAATTCATCCTCATCTCTGTCTTAAATGGGCGACCCCTTTTTCTCGATATTATGCCCTCTGGTTGTAGACTCTCTGACAAGTGGGGAGAAAGTATCCACGTCCAATGATCAAATCTGCTAAGAAGCTTCTGTATTTCAGTAAAGACTCCTCTCATTTTTCTAAACTTCAAGCCCGGCCTACTCAACCTCTTCTCCTAAGACCATCCCTCTATTCCCCTGAACAAGCTAGTGAATTTTCTGTTTAGTGATTGATATCACTTTTGATTTCTGTTGGAATAGAAAGAAAAAGAAATTAGAACTTTGTATGGCATTGTTAATGTACACAGCCTTACTAGTAGTGTTTTAAAGCCACTGTAACACTTTGGATGTGCTTAATGCAATCATTTACTTGTCAGCAATGCGCTACTAACAATAATAAGAGAAATAAAGAGATTTTCTATATGTTGGTATTTATGGAGAAATATTTTTTAGCTGGGCAGTTTGAAGTTTATTTTGTTCTCCTGCCAGGCGGAATAGTTCTTAATTTGATGACACCTTCGTTAATGCAATGCTGCCTCAGTACTGTTGTTGATTAGAATTTTTTCTTCTTGTGTTTAGTTTTTACTGTCTTTGAAAGTAGAGGACATCAAAATTTCAGAGATGTAGATTTTAACAAATCACCACAATATGATTTAAAATAACTAAGGTGAAAGCTTGTGTTTTTGATGGCTAAGTTCCAAGTCGGAATATTGGTTTGCAAAATGTAGACAAATCAAAATTTGTTACTGGTTCTGGGTGTTCTCAGATTGTTTATTTAAATGCTAAAGATCTTCGTTTAGCCATCCTTAACATTTTCACTTTGGAAAATGCACTGAGGGAAGTTGAAAATTTGTACAAACGTTTGAAGTGACTACATTACTCATTGGAAGGAAGTTTAAATGCACTCCTCCAATTGTACACATCTTTAATCTTATTCAGAAAGCACCTTCTCGAGACTATTACTTTTGTCTAATTCAGCTCTGCGTAGTAATTGAACAAATATCAACGTTGCCACATACGCACCTTCGTGGGATTATTTTGCTGACTCGGTGATGTTTGTAACTTATTTAAGTGTTTAAGCTAGTGTATAGTTTTAAGTCTGACGCCTTATTTCTACTGCAACATTTGAGGAAAAATTGATGTAATCTTCACTGATGCAGTTCAAATTTGGATCACTGGCTGATCGTGCTAACTTCCGTATAAGGCCAAGCTTACATCTGTGTAGTGCACTTTTACGGTCTCAAAATGTCTCAACGCAATTTGGAATCATAGGTTTGGTTTTGAGTGAGAAATTCAGCCAAGCAAGTTTACTGCATCTGGTATGATGAGTAGTTATTCATAGTTCGGGAATATTCAGAGACTAAGAACAATTCTGAAATTGTTTGATGCTACATTTTGTTTCATTCTGTCAGGGCCAACAATTAGCTGGCCAATCTACCACTTCAGGACCAGGAACTTCAGACTTGTACTCGGTGAACAAAGATCAACCTTCACCATTAGGTACATACCAGCCTGCCCTGCCTGACCCCAGCCTCGCCCTGGAATCCAACAACAATTACAGCAACATTCCTCATGAAGGGAAGCATACACCTTTATACGAACGTTCCTCACCAAATATTTCTACAGCTTCAGCTGTGAGTCCAAATCATTGTGGTATAGAAGCACCATTTTTCCCTGCTTCTTCAACATCATCCTCGTCTGACAATGAGGAAAATAGGGGTGCTAATAAGTAAGTGCTTAATTCCTTTGTGGACAAAATGTTATATTGAATAACTGTAGTGTGTTACATTCAAAGTTTAGTTTTCAAATAAAATGTAGATTCCTTCATATAACTGGATGAAAATCCTATAGATAATGATCATTTGTGATTTGGTGCAGAAATTGAAAGTGTTCAAGTAAAATGATGGCACAGCATGAGTTTGTCACTGATTTTACAGTGAGAGTTTTTTTAACAATTCAGAACTTTATTCATTCAAAAATAAGTTGGATTGAATAAGTCAAACTGTAAATGAATTTGTAAAAGCTGATCATTTCATTGTCAACTACTGTGCACCTAAAAATACACTCAGAATTTTTCTGCAAGGACCTGGGAAAAATATGTAACATCATAAATGAAAATAATGTGATGAGTCGATTGAACGTATCAGTGTAGGAAATTTGGAGAAATTAAAACCTGAACTTATGTTAGTGTAACTTTCAGTGGGTGCAGCTTTGTACTGAGCAGAACATTCCTCTTAATTATTATCTTACTAATTTCATTGTAAATGTTGGAGCACACATGAAAAGTTCACTTGGCAAACACTCCTTTCAGTGATTAAAAACATCCCATTTAATTCTCATAAACTGTATTTGGATTTAAATTCAAATGTTATAACAACCTCTAAGAAAATTTAAATGGTCGGCTTTAACTTGTATTCGTTTTTAATTTTAAGTAATTTTTAAAAAGTATGATGCAAATAAGTCTAATTACAACTGGCTGGATGCTAATGAATAACTAAATATTTCCCATTTACTGGTGCTTCTTTAAACATTTACAAATACTGACAGTGTATTTGCTCCAAGGATGCTGTGGATAAAAAAGCGATCTTCAGTACGGGTGTCATATGCTTTTTAGCAACAATTAAGTTTCAAATAGAGAAGTGGCATTTGTTGAACAACGTTTATTTTTCTTGAAAATATTAATTAGAATAGAAAAGCAATTCTGATAATCATGAGAAACTGGCTTTATGATTTTTGAATATCAAGTTATTTTTAGAATTCATATTATGTTTGGCTTTGAACTTAGCATGCAGTGAGATTTATTCTTGAACTTGGATGCATTGGATTTATTTGGCTTTGCTTCTTTTGTGAATTATGGATTTTATATCAAGATTTATAAAATATGTGATTTGAGTTACTGCCACAAAATTGTGGACCCAGTCAGTAATTGTCGTAATATTCCATTCCTGTAATGAATTCAACAATCAAAGCACTGTAAATACTCTGAAACTATCTCAGATGAGTACTGACAAATAGGTATTTCAGGTGAGGTGTGCTTTCCGTTCTCTCTGATCAGTACTTTGGCATATCAGTTTGCAGGTGTTGACATATTGATCTGAATAAACCAAAAGAGGTGTGATGAAGCAAGGGAAATAATTGAGTATCTTTGTCAATAGATCCTTTTTGGAAAAGCTAGGGCAGTGTAAAACTTTATGGATGATGATTCTGTTGAGGCAATAGATTTTGAAAATGGTTAAATTATTGGAAAAAATGTGGGAGGGAAAATGCAGCTAGAGGGAATTAAAAAACCTGCAAATCTACATTGTTATTTTTACCAGATACCTGGTATTGAGCACAACAGTTTAATATCTGTTGCGTTTTATTTTTTTCTTAGTCATGTTCCTGAAATACATCACCATGTGTTAGCTTGGGAAAAATCTGGAAATCAGTCTGAAGGTCTAGAAAAATCTTCTGGAGGAGGGCATCAGAAAGGTGTTTGCATTCGAAATGAAACAAAGGTATTGTACATATACCTATTGTTCTTAATTAGAGACACTAGCATAAATACTTTGTAGTAGTAAAAGCATGTAGAATGTTCGGAATATATTATGATCGTCAGTTACTAATTGTTAAGTTTTGTCTGACAGTCAAATTGGGAACGTTACTTTTATGAGACTCAGTATGCAAGTATACCTTTCAGAGACATTGTCCTAATGTCGTCTTGTATCATAGAATGTGATCTGAGGGTATACTCCAGCTTCATCTGGATCACAAAGCATGACACACTATTAGGACCGTGCTGCCCTTTGTAACCTATAGTTTAATGTGAGGCTAGATACTGGTGTGTATGTGAATGTGATATTTATATGCATTGGTTAACTCTAATAAACATTTGGATTCTTCAAAACTCCCGTATCCATCTCCTAACTCCTGATGTTAGAAGGGATAGTATAAATATCCTGAAAGTCAGTAACCTTAGCAAGTGGCAGTTCATTATGCAGCCAGTGAGAGAGTGTTTCACCATGCAATGGATCACCAGTTCTGTGCACTAGCAGAATCACAGTGTAGTGCTGATTTACAAGCTCATCATGGCTACCCCAAATCTTCTACCTAGTACATGCTAATGGTTGAGCAATGGCAGGGCTAACATTGTGCACAGATGTCAGTGTAGTCACAGTTCATGAGATGACAGCTAAGTATGAATAAACCAATGTGACATAATTGAATTGCTTAACAGTCTCATAATGCCTATACCCAGACAAATTTGAAACAATTAGAAATTTTGAGGGTGATGCAGTATTGCATTTTAAAGGTGATGTAAGCTCACTTACTGGTCCATCAAGGAAATTGAGTGCGTGCATTCAGGAAAAGCTTTGAACAGAACTGAATGAGAGAGTGCAAAATGGTGTAATTTGGAAAGTTGGCTCCCACATGGATGTAGCTGCGTCACATGTGCTTTAAAAGAAGGTAGCACCATAACCGTATGTGCAGATTGAAGGTGCCTCTACTTTTCACTTAAAAGAGGTCCACACAAAATGCTGACACTAAAAGCATTAAATTCTAAATTCCCTGGGACATGATTCTTTTCCACCCTTTAGGAAGACATTTGTCCTGCTTAGTTACTGTTTGGGCTGTCAGTTGACCAGGACCTATTCCCAATAGCATAGAGATAGGATCAGTAAGAATGAGCTTAGCTGAGTTTGTGTAGCTGACAGTGTTGTAGTCATAGGTCAGACAAAAACAGAGCATTATCCTGGGTTCAAATCCTGCCGTGGCAAATGATGGAATTTGAATTCAATAAATATCTGGAATTAGAAGTCTAATTATGACTGTGAAACCATTGTGCATTGTCGGAAAAACCCATCTGGTTCACTTACGTCTTTTCAGAAGGGAAACTGACAATCTTGCATGGTCTGGTCTACATGTGACTCCAGGCCCATAGCAATGTGGTTGACAATTAATTGCCCTCTGGAAAGTTAGAGATGGGTAATGCTCACCTAGACAGTGATGCGCCCATCCCATGAATGAAACAAAAGAAAACCATAACTATCACCTACTGATGATAGCAGTATGACAACATGGATTAATACTTAATCACAAAAGTGCCAGGTCAACATCAGTCTTTTATTTGAAAATGCTGTCATCTGCTCAACACATTAACTCCAGTGTTCAACACCATGCAGTTTCACCTATTTAGTTGGTCATTGAAGCAGATAATGTGCCACTGGAAATGATCTATCACAGAATATCATCCCCATATGGAGCTACATATCAAGGTCCAAGGATATGACTAAGTACAGGCAAGGTACTAGGATGATTACACTTGATACTGTGAACAGATTACGCACCCCACATAAAGACTCAAAATGTTCTTCTTGATCTACACGTCGATACTCTTGACCATGAGACTGAAGTCTGTGTCAAGTTCAATTTGCTACACTTTGGCCAGAGTCAGTATGAACATTGTCAATTGTCAGGAAAAACCCACCTGATTCACTTATGTCCTTCGTGGAAGGAAACTGACATCCTTACGTGGTCTGACCTACATGTGACTCCAGATGCGCAACAACGTGGTTGACTCTGAACTGCCCTCTGGGCAATTAGTGATGCCGTCATCCTGTGAATGAAAAAAATTTGAAATTGACGACTAAAAGATGAGCAACGAGAAGAGTTCAAGAAGATCATTAACCAGGAATAGCCTGACAGCGTTAAAGAAGTACCTGAGAAGATTTATTTATTTGTCTATGTCTTTGAAGCGGTAACAAGTATGTTAGACCAGGGAAACCCAGTAGATGTTATCTATCTAGACTTCTAAAAGGCTTTTAATACAGAGCTGCACGGGAGGCTGCTGAGCAAGGTGAGGGCCCATGGTGTTCGAGGTGAGCTACTGGCTTGGATTAAGGATTGGCTGTCTGACAGAAGGCAGAGAGTTGGGATAAAAGGCTCTTTTTCGGAATGACAACCGGTGACGAGTGGCGTCCCACAGGGTTCAGTGTTGGGGCCACAGCTGTTCACCTTATATATTAAAGATCTGGATGAAGGGACTGGGGGCATTTTGGCGAAGTTTGCCGATGATACGAAGTTAGGTGGACAGGCAGGTAGTACTGAGGAGTTGAGAAAGCTGCAGAAAGATTTAGACAGTTTAGGAGAGTTGTCCAGGAAATGGCTGATGAAATTCAATGTGAGTAAATAAGAGGTTTTGCACTTTGGAAAAAAGAATACAGGCATGGACTATTTTCTAAACGGTGAGAAAATTCACAAATCAGAAGTGCAAAGGGATCTGGGAGTGTTGGTCCAGGATTCTCTAAAGGTTAACTTGCAGGTAGAGTCCGTAATTAAGAAAGCGAATGTAATGTTGTCATTTATCTCAAGAGGGTTGGAATATAAAAGCAGCGATGTGCTTCTGAGGCTTTATAAGGCTCTAGTTAGGCCTCATTTAGAATACTGTGTCCAGTTTTGGGCCCCACACCTCGGGAAGGACATACTGGTGCTAGAGCGTGTCCAGCGGAGATTCACGCGGATGATCCCTGGAATGGTATGTTTAACGTATGATGAATGGCTAAGGATCCTAGGATTGTACTCATTAGAGTTTAGAAGATTGAGGGGAGATCTAATAGAAACTTACAAGATAATGTATGGTTTAGTAGGGGTGGACGCGAGGAAGTTGTTTCCGTTAGGCGGGGAGACTAGGACCCGTGGGCACAGCCTTAGAATTAGAGGGGGTAAATTTAAAACTGAAATGAGACGACATTTCTTCAGCCAGTGTGTGGTGGGCTTGTGGAATTCATTGCCGCAGAGTGCGGTGGAGGCCAGGACGTTGGATGCCTTCAAGGCAGAGATCGACAAATTCTTGATCTCAGAAGGAATCAAGGACTACGGGGAGAGTGCATGGAAGTGGTGTTGAAATGCCCATCAGCCATGATTTAAATGGTGGAGTGGACTTGATGGGCCGAATGGCCTTACTTCCACTCCTATGTCTTATGGTCTTATGGAGGTTACAAGTCATTTTCAGGGCAAGCAAGTTCTAATGTCAAAAACATTGTGCCATGATATTATGGTGTTACATGTGTTGAACGCCAGATATTAGTAGCATGTAAACCTGTGTACTGGCCAGAGATTAATTAAGATATTGAACGATTCGTGAATGCCTGAGAGACATTCCAAATGCATCAGAGTGAGCCTCAACATCGATATGTCAATTCACTCCTTGATAAAAAAACCAACAGACCTACCTATTTATATTGCACAGGGATTTGTAATGTACATGCTTGTGACAGATTACTTATCTAAATTGCCCATGTTTCAGCAATTTAGCAATTAACAATGCTACCATCACTGACATGATGGGCACTATTTTCTGTTCCTTTCTGTATGACAGTCGACCACAGTTTTATCATTTAGGCGTGTACAAAGTGGGGCATACCCCATATGGAATCATCACAGTCTGGTGGAACTGAATTGCCTACTCTTGTAGTTCTTATGACACCCTGCTATGTATACGAAAGTGCCTTTCAAGGCAAGTATCACACAACAAAACAAGATTTTTACACTATATTACTATGATTTTATGCAACACTAATGCAGAAGGGCTCTCCAGCATAAATTACGCTCTGTGGGCAAGTTTGAACATTCCTACCTCGCAGCTGATAGTTTCTTCTTCTAGTGGCCAAGGATGACTTGCTGTCATGCTAGAAATAAGTTCTTAGGTGACTGAAAATCCAGTATACAAATTACAGTCTCTGTCACATGGGGCAGAGAGTGGAATCCCGTCTGCGAGCTTTGTTCCAGACGTACATTCTGTAGAACTGATTGAGTACACTGAGTTTTGATGTTGGGAATGTTGGCCTGAGCAAGAAACCATGTTGGTACATTTAACTTGTCAGTGGATTGGAAGGCTCTTGTGGATCCAATACTTGTGATATCTCTCCAGGGTTTTGTAGTGATTGCTGTACATAGTTCGTGTCTCTGAAACACAGGGGAGGGTAGTTATCTCAACTGCTCTTTAGACCATGAACTTACTACCAGGTTTGAGGTCCCAGTCTTGACTCAAACCTTAAACACGAAGGCTGCACTAGCCCACTGAAAGCTGTGTTGAACTTCAATGCAGTGTGCACTTTTGTTGACAAGAGACACAGAAAATCAGTGGTTCGTGCTATCCACTGGGTAATTTGACTGGGACAGTTGGTAGAGGACCTCATGTTCTGAATGTTTAGTGTAATAGGCTTCAGTGCAGGTGTTGTCAATGGTTTGGAGCTCATAGTGTGCACAGATTATAACATCATCTGCATACCTGAGTTCACTGACAGAGGATACGATTACCTTGGATCTTGCCTGCAGGCAGTTGAGATTGAACAAGTTCATAACTATTTTGTATTCCATCAGGGGATTTGCTGAAGGTGAGGTGGAACATTGCAGCAAGGGAGATCAAGAAGAATATTAATGTTGTGATACAGCCTTCATTGATCCCAGACTAATTATGAATTGAGTCTTTGGTGAATCTGATTTATTGAATCTTTCATGTCATGCTGGAGCAGGAAGAGGATGATAACACACTTTTGGGACAGCTGATGTAGAGAAGGATTGTTCACAATCCTTTCTAGCTGGCAGTTTCAAAGGCATTTGTGAAGCCAGGTAAGACCGTATACAAGGGTCAGCGTATCTCTCGCATTTTGTTTATGGTTACTATACAGTGAAGAATGCCCATTGTGCCCCTTAGAGGGTGGAATTGTTTGGCAAATTTAGAAGGAACTCTTACAGTCATTCAGAGCAGGCAGTAGAGGAGGATTTTTGTGATAATTTTCCCTGTGACAACAAGCTGGGAAACTCCTTTGTAGTTAGCACAGTCAGACAGAGACCTTTCTGGAAGATGTTCATGAATTAGGCCATCTTCGCACTAATAATGCTTTTATGCCATACTTTAGTTCTCTAGCAGGATTTCCTTCTGCACCTGATGCCTTGTTGTTTAGCTGTTGAATGATCTTTTCCACCTGCCAGGATGAGATGGTAGCTGATAGCATGCTGTGTGTCGGAATTGTGGACAGTTCAGTTGAAGACAGTCTCTGTTAAGGAAATCCTTCAACTGTTCCTTCCACTGAATCCTGACTTACTCTCCACCTTTGGTGAGCACCTCTCCACTCTTGACCTGCAATGTTATGAGTCCTTGAGTATATCGACTGTAGACTTGATTACTCTAAAGAAAATGTCCATCATCGTTGTCAGCTAACTGCTAGATCCTCTGTGCTTTCTCCACCCAGCACCTGTTCTTCAGCTCATTTTGACCTCGACCTTCAGCCATTTCCAGAGTTGCATCTAGTTATCATGTCAGATTGCTGTTTAATGCTTAGAGTGCTGTGCCAATATTTTTAAGCCATTCATGATATGAGAGTGTTGCTGCTGACGCCAGCATTTATTGTCCATCCCAGAGGGTAGCCAAGTGTCAACCACATTGCTGTGGGTCTGGAGTCACATGTAGGCCATACTAGCTAAGAATGTCATTTTCCTTCTCTAAAGGACATAGGTGAACCTGGTGGGCTTTTCCTGACAATTGACACTGGTTTCATGGTCTCAGTTCCACATATTTTATTCAAATTTCGATTTCTGCAGTGGCGGGATTTGAGCCAAATCCCCTGAACATTCCTTGGGCCTCTGGATTAACAGTCCAGTGATAATTCCAATAGGCATTGCCTCCCCAAAACAGTTTAGCGGGTCCTGGATTTCCTGATAGTTCTTATCAAACTAGTGTTAGTGCGTCCTAGTCGGTTGACCAAACATATCTCTTTGCAGTTACTGATTAAAGAAGCCTCAACACTAACTAACTAATTACTTTGTATCTCTGGGTCATCAGAAATTCAGGTTTTCAGAGAACATCTAGTTGAATAGGGCTCTGAGCTCCTCAGCATTGATTTTTGTTAGGGAATTCCTGCTTTGATGCAGCATTGATATTGATGACAGTGAGATCTAGGCAGTAGTCTGACCAGCAATTCTCAACTCCTTTCATGGTGCAGGTGATATCCTTGTTCCTTTCTTGGATGGTGACATAGTCAAACAGATCACAGCACATGGAATGAGGCCATGTAATTGTCTCTCTGAGAGGAAAGAATGCTAGTTACGATAAGACACTTTGTCAAGAGCAATAAATCTTGGATTTCCTTAACTTCTCTGTGCCTATTCCATCTCACCAGAGGTCATTGTCCTTTCCAACTCTGGTATTGAAGTCACCAAGGAGGAGCAGCTTGTTGACCATTGTGATTTGGGTCAAGGGACTGTTTGATGTTGGCATAAAATTCCTCTTTGGACTCATCTGTAGCAACCAGTGGGGCTTAGACATTGAGAACCATATATAGAACTGTTTATAGAAAAGGGTAAGCTGAAGATGAGACATTTGTTTATTCCACAAGGGCATTCTTCACAAGATTGCTAGCTAATTTGTCAATACTGGCAAAGTCAATACCATGAAGGCAGCAGAAGAAGGTATAACCACTACCTTGATCGTTGAGCTGGCTTTCTTCTGTCAGCTGTGTATGGCTTATGACAAATATATCAATATCAAAACATCTGATCTCCTGGTCAATGATAATAGTATGCCATTCCATGTATATATTCCATGGGAAGGTATATTGGCATGTATAGAAAGGAAGTGAATGTACTATAATCAAATTTGCAGGTAACACAAATAGTAGTCCTGTCATAGTTGGAGTTGTCCACAAAGGTCCTGATTTTCTACATTCCAAACATCATTTAAAGGGATGGAAGGTACTCGCATGTCAACTCTTTTTATGTGGCGTGGCTGTTACACTGCAGCTACCACATTAGCTTGGCGGAGCAAAGCCTTGGACAAGTGGCAGGATTGAGATAACTCTGTCATGTTGGACATTGAAATGCACAAGAAAATCTTATTATTGCCCAATAACATTCTGTGTCATCACCATCACTTTCAACATCCTGTGGGTTACGATTGGCCAAAAAAACTAACTGGGCTATTCACTTGTAATGTGACTACAAGAGCAGGTCAGAGGCTCAGAATCTTGAGTGAGTAACTTTCATCCTGACTCTGTGAAGCCTGTCCACCATTTTTTAGGCGTAATGAAATAATTCCCGCTTGCCCAGATAAGTGTAACTTCAACAACTCTCCACAGGCTTGACATGATCCAGGACAAAGTGGCCTGTCTGATTGGCACCATAACAAACGTGGGAAAAGTATTAAAATCAATTATTAAGGAAGTAATAGTGGAACGTTTGAAAAAAATGTCATCAGCAGTGGGGGTATGATTTCATGCAAGGGAAGTTGTGCCTAACTAATTAGTTAAGAATTTTTTGAGGAAGTCACAACCAGAGTGGACAGAGAGAAATCATTGAATGTGTTGTATTTGGGCGTCAGAAGGCATTCGACAAGGTGCCTCAAAATGTTAGGTCATAAGAGCCTGTTGTGTTGGAGGTAGTATGTTGGCATGGATAGAAAATTGGCTTATGGGCATGTAACAGCAAGTGGGGATAAGAAGGTTTGTCAGATTGGCGACCTATGATCGTTGGGGGTTCCACAGGGATAAGTGCTGGGACTGCAACTGTATACTGTACGTTTCAATGACTCGGAGGAAGGAAGTAAATGTACTGTAGCCACATTTGCAGGTATAACAAAGTAGGTGGGAAGGCAAGTAATGAGGAATACCAACAGTTTACAGAAAGATATTGATAGGCTATGTATGTGTGGGAAAAAGTTGGCAAGTAGAGCGTGATGTGGGATAATGCAAAGTTATTCATGATGGAAGGGAGAACAAAAGAACAGAATATATTTAAATAGAAAAGAAACTGGAAAAACTGTAACACAGCCACCAAGGGACTTAAAGGTATTTGTACACAAAACATAGAAAGCTGGCAACCAGGTGCAGCAGGTAATCAGGAAGTTTTAATGGAATGTTAGCCCATATTTCAAGGAGCTTGGAGTATAAGACTAAGGAAATTTTACTGCAACAGTATAAGATGCTGGTGAGACCACATCTGGAATTCTGTGAGCATTTTTGGTCCCCTTATTTAAGCAAAGCTATCTCAGTGGAGGCAGTTCAGGTAAGGTTCACTGGAATGTTCCCTGATATGGAGAGATTGTCTCATGAGCAAAGGCAAAATAGATTGGATCTCTACTCATTGAAGTTTGGAAGAATGAGGAATGATCTCATTGGAACATGGAGGATTCTTGAGGAATTTGACAAGGTTAATGCTGAGAGGATAATTCCTGTCATGGGAGAGTATAAGAACGGACGGTATAAGTCTCAGACAAAAGGAGTAACAGTTAAAGACTGAGATGAGGTGGAATTTCTTCTCTTCGAGGGTTGTAACTCCTTGCCACAGAGCTGTGGGGTTAGAATCTTTGCGTATATTTAAGGCAGAGATAGATTGATTCTTGATCAGTAGGAGAACCAGGGATTGTGGAGAAAGGGCTGGAGAGTGCTTGTGAAGAATATTCAATCGACCATGAATGGTTGAGCCGACTCAAGCCTGAATGTCCCCCTCCTGCTCCTATTTCTTAGGTCTTATCTATAAACATTCAGTTGCTCCACCACCGATGTTTAACAGTAGCAATGTGCATGCTGCAGATGGTACACAGCAGAAAATCGGTAAGGCTCATTAAACAGCACCTTCCAAACCCGTGACCATTCTGATCTAGAAGGACAAAGACAGCAGATAATGGGAACACCACCACTAGCAAGTTCCGCTCCAAACCACTCGCTGCCCTTAGTTGGAAATATATCTCTGTACCTTCACTGTTGCTGGGTCAAAATCCTGGAACTCTGTTCCTGCAGCATCATGGATCTACCTACAACATATGTATTATGGCAGTTGAAGAAGGCAATTCACTCACTTTCTCCAGGGCAGCTAACGATGGGCAAGAAATGATAGCCCAGCTAACGATGCTTACGTCCAGTGAGTGAATTTTATAAAGAGAACTCATCTGCCCTCAACACTGTCCAAACGACATTGCTTCAGTTTTGTCAGGTGTATCTGTTGGTTGTACAGGCAGCTGCCACTTGTCAGAGTTATTCAGCAACCCCTGTGCTGGATTTGTATACATTGCACACGAAGTTCAACTGAGTTGATAAACTCTCTTCTTTCTGTTTGTATACTTATGGAATTGATGACATATGCTATGTACAATCATATGTGTCCATTTCGATTATTTTTTAATCTTTGTAAAAAGGGAATGATGTGCGAGGGTTATGCCTCAAACTCATTATGACAGTATACCAGTATAGCATGCCAGTATATCTTAAGAGACATGCTCAGGTTTTCATGACTGTATCATGGCATATGACCGGAGGGTATACAAATTGTACAGTCCATCATTTGAAGCAATACATGCTGTTCAATTTATATTGCTCTTCATAGCATAGTGGCTTAATGTGAGCCCAGACATTCATGTGCCTCTCATATTGTTGAACTATAATAAACCTGCACTGAATTCTTCAATACCTCGTCATCCATTTTCTAGTATCTTGTGACATGAAGAATGACATAAGCAATGCTGCATCAGGCAAAATGACCTGCTGAAAAATATAAATTGCAAATTACAAAATGTGAATTTGTAATCTTTTGTTTACATGTAGAATAACTAAGTGCATTCTTCATTGTTTTTTCTGTGTTATGCACAAAGAAATCATGGAGTCATTCAGCGTGGAAACAGATCCTTTGGTCCAACCAATCCATGCCAACCATAATCCCAAACTAAACTAGTCCCGCCTTCCTGCACTTGGCCCATGTCCCTCCAAACATTTCCAATTCATGTACTTATCTAAATGTTTTTTAAACATTGTAATTGTACCTGAATCAACCACTTCTTCTGGAAGTTCATTCGACACATGAACCACACTCTGTGCTTAAAAAAAACAAAATTGCCTTTCATGTCTTTTTTTAAAATCTTCCTCCTCTCACCTTAAAAATATGCCCCCAAGAGTTGAAATCCCTCACCCGAGGGAAAAGATACCTGTTATTCACATTATCTATACTTCTCATGATTTTATAAACCTCTATATGGTCACCTTGCGACCTCCTGCACTCCAGTGAAGAAAGTCCCAGCCTATCCACCTTCTCTGTATAACTCACACCTCTTATTCCCGGTGACCTCCTGGTAAATCTCTGAACCATCTCAAGCCTAGTAATATCCTTCCTATAATAGAGAGACCAGAATTGGACACAGTACTCGAAGAGGCCTCACCAAAGTCCTGTACAACCTCAACAAAACATCCCAACTCCTTTAGTCAAACGTCTGAGCAATGAAGGCAAGCTTGATAAATGCCTTCTTAACCACCCTATCAAATGTGATGCAAACTTCAAAGAATTTTGTACTTGATCCCCAGGTCTCTGTTCTTCAACACTGTCCAAGGCCCTACTTTTAATTGCATAAGCCTTGTCTTTGTTTTACCAAAATACAGTACCTTGCATTTATCTATGTTAAACTACATTTGCCACCTTCTTTCACTGTCCACTATACCACCAATCTTGGTGCCAGCCACAAATTTAGTAACCATGCTTTCTATATTCTCATCTACATCTTTCTTTTATGTAAACAACAAACAGAAGTTGTCCCAGTACTGATCTCTGTTGAGCACTGTTCATCACATGCTCCTGGTTTGAGAAACAACTCTCCACTATCATTTTTTGTCTCTTGTTGTTAAGCCAATTTTGTATCCAATTGGCAAGCTCACCCTGAATCCCATGTGTTCTAACTTTACTAATTAGTTTACCATGAGGAACCTTGTCAAAGGGTTTACTGAAGTCCTAGTAGATAATGTCTACCACTCTGTCTTTGTCAATCTTCTTGGTTACTTCCTTAAAAAACTCAATCAAGTTTGGGAGACCTGACTTCGCTCACACAAAGCCATGCTGACTATATATAATCGTTCCTTTCCTCTGCAAATGCATATAAATCCTATTTTTCAGAATCACTTCCAACAACTTAACTACTACCGAAGTCAGACTCTCAGGCCTGTAGTTCCTACGCTTCTCCTTACATCCTTTCTTAAACAAAAGCACAATGTTAGCCACTGTCCAATCATTTAGCCCCTCCCCCCGTATTTATAGATAATACGACTATTTCTGCAAGGGACCTGGAATTTTCTCCCCAACTTCCCGCAATGTCCTGAGATACACTAGATCAACTCCCAGAGATTTATCCATCTTTATATTTTCTAAGACCTCTAGTGCTTCCTCTTCAGTAATGTGCCTCCATTTTCTCCACAGTAAAAACTGAAGCGAAATATTTATTTAATATCTCTTCCATCCTCTGATTTTTAAGGGATGCTCTTCTCTCTCCAGTTGTTCTCTTGCTCTTAATGTACATATAGAATCTCTTTTAGCGAGTTTTGAGAAGATTTGTAGCTCAGCTTGAGATTCTGGATGTAAGTTTGCTCGCTGAGTTGGAAGGTTCATTTTCAAATGTTTCGTCACCATTCTAGGTAACATCATCAGTGAACCTCCGGTGAAGCGCTGGTGTTATGTCCTGCTTTCTATTTGTGTTTAGGTTTCCTTGGGTTGGTGATGTCATTTCCTGTGATGTCATTTCCTGCATTGGTGGTGTCATTTCCTGTTTGTTTCCCAGCGGGTGGTAGATGGGCTCCTAATCAATGTGTTTTTTGATGGAGTTCGGTTGGAATGCCATGCTTCTAGGAATTCTCGTGCATGTCTCTGTTTGGCTTGTCCTAGGATGGATATGTTATCCCAATCAAAGTGGTGTCCTTCCTCATCTGTATGTAAAGATACTAGTGACAGTGGGTTATGTCTTTTTGTGGCTAGTTGATGTTCATGTATCCTGGTGGCTAGCTTTCTGCCGCTTTGTCCAATGTAGTGTTTGTCACAAAACGAACATCATTTACAAAATACCTTGCAAGAGCTGTGACAAACACTACATTGGACAAACAGGCAAAAAGCTAGCCACCAGGATACATGAACATCAACTAGCCACAAAAAGACATGACCCAATATCACTAGTACCCTTACATAGAGATGAGGAAGGACAACACATCCATCCGAGGACAAGCCAAACAGGGACACGTACGAGAATTCCTAGAAGCATGGCATTCCAACCGGAACTCCGTCAACAAACACATTGATTTGGAGCCCATCTACCACCCTCTGGGGGAAAAAAAAACAGAAAATGACATCAACACAGGAAATGACATCACCAGCCCAAGGAAACCTAAACACATAAATAGAAAGCGGGACATAACACCAGCGCTTCACCGGCGGCTCACTGATGATGTTACCTAGAATGGTGACGAAACATCTGAAAACGAACCTTCCAGCTCAGCGAGCAAACTTACATCCAGAACCACTTTTAGATTATTCCTAACCTTATTTGCTAAGACTGTCTTGTATTCTGTTTTTGCCTTCCTGACTGCCCATTAAGAATGCTCCTACTCTCTCTATACTATTCAAAAGATTCATTTGAATCCGGTAGTTTATATCTAATATATGATTTTATTCTTGACAAGAACCTCTATCTTCATTCATCTATTGTTCTCTAATCCTACCACTCCAATGTTTCACTTTATCAGGAATGTAATGACACTGAACTCTCTTTATGACACTTTTGAAAGCCTCGCACTTATCATGTGTCCTTTTATATGCGAACTGTCTGCTGCAATCAGTTTTTGAAAGTTCTTGTTTCACACCATTAATTGGACTAAGACAAATTTTAAAAGCTTTAATTTTTTTGGAAGGCTTATCCTTTTCCATGACTGCCATGTTTTAAAGCAAATAGAATTACGATCACTAGACCCAAAGTGTTCCCCTACTAGCACTTCAGTGACTTGCCCTATCTTATAACCCAAGAGAAGATCAAGTTTTGCTCCTTCTCTTCTAAGAGCATTTACATATTGACAAATAAAATTTTCCTGAAAACATCTAACAAATTCTTCAACATCCAAACCTTTAACACTGTGGTAGTCCCAGTCAACATTTGGAAAATTAAAGTCACCGAATATTACAGCCTTATTATTCTTTCATACATCTGAAATCTGTCTACATATTTGCTCTCATTTTTCTTTTGGCTGTTTGAAGGGCTACAGTACAATTCCATCAAGGTGATCATTCCCATTTTATTTCTAATTTCAACCCATATACTTTCACTGGACGATTTTTCAGAAATATCTTTTCTCGTTGCAGCAGTAATGTGTTCCTTAACCGAAACACCACTCTCCTCCCCCCCCCTTGCCCCTTTTTCTATCCTTCCTATAGCATTTGAAACCTAGAACATTGATCTACCAGTCTTGCCCATCCCTCAGCCAAGTTCCTTTAATAGCTATGACGTCCCAATCTCGTATTCCCAAACATGCCCTGAGTTCATCAGCTTTACCTGTTAGACGCCTTGCATTGAAATAATTGCAGGTTAATTTTTCAGTTACTTTGTTCTCTGACTTGCTGTTGTCTATCTTTTCTCATTAACTTGATCTTTTCAGATTCAAAACCAATCTCATTCATCTTTGTATTTAATCTGCTACTTAGGATCCCTCCACCCTCCAGTCTAATAGTTTACAGTTTCCCTTAACAGAATTAGCAAATCTTCCCACTAAGATATTGGCTATTTGATAATTTGAAAAACCATAAGCTATTGTTTGTTTAAGGTCACAAGAGGAAAAGACCAGCTTTGTTTCTCTGGAAGTGCCCACGTAAAAGTTGCTAGTTGCTGATGCTGAAGCACTAATCTGAAGCTGTACAACACAAGAGTACTACTTTAATTTCTCTTTATTTTTACTTGAAATTGTAACTGACGGTAGTGCTCTAGGTTATTGTAATCTAGATCTGTATTGTTCATAAATACATACTAAGAAAATATTATTCAGTGGTTATAATCATGATACTTTATGTAACAGGTGGAAGATCCCTCTGGCAATCCAGGAGGCCAAGTAGATGCGAAAGTTTCAACTGTATCAGCTGGAAGCAGGCTGAGTCAAATCAACACTGAACAGATTCCATCTCTTCTATCAGTGCCTACAAGAAACCACATGGATATAACCACCCCTCCTGTGCCAATGGTAGCTCCAGAGGTACTAAGAGTTGCTGAACACAGACACAGGAAAGGATTGATGTACCCTTATGTATTTCAGGTGCTCACAAAGGTAGGCCTAAATACTGCCCACTGTGTGCAATTAAACTTATTTCACTTGTTAGAAACTGTGGCTACTGTGGTAAAAAGCTACAAATTAAGTACATAGGCATTAGGAATGCAATTGAGGATACATGTTTTGGACTTTCAAATAGCATTTTTCCATTGTCATATAAACGACTGATTTAGAAAATGATGATGCATGTTACAAAGAGAAACACAGGGCCACATCTTCCGATCAGCGATGTCACTGTTTACACTTGTGGCTCTGTTTCAGCCAGGACTGCTGTTGCTGGCAGAACTAAGAAAGCCTTGGCATATTCAAGGAACAGCGCAGAGCAGACATCCTAATTTTAGAATATCAGTTGCCATAATCAGGTGATATAGCCTCATGTATTTCGATGGGGTCGGTGAGTGAGTTTGATTGATTTATTGTCATGTGTACAGAAGTACAGTGAAAACTTTTGCCTGCTGGCAGTGCAGGCAGATCAGTGTAAGCAAGAATGTACACAGGTCAAAAAAACTTAGAGGTATACAGGTTACATCACATAGGGCATGCACTAGTGAGATCAGTGTCAGCAGGATCAACATTATTTGATGCTAGAGAGTTTATTCATCAGTATAATAGTGGCTGATTGTTGGTTACAATCACTTCTAGGAACTTGATGCTCTCCACCCTCTTAATCTCAGTTCCGTTATGTGGGAGAGGGCATGTACTCCTTCCTTTTTGACATTCATGGACAAATCTTTAGTTTTGCCAACATTGAGAGAGAGGATGTTCCCACTGCACCATATCACCAAACCTTCATCTTGTTTCTGTATTTTGACCCATTGTTAAATATCCAATCTACTGCAGTGGCGTTGTCAGCGAACATATAGATGCCGTTCATTCAGAATTTGGCAACACAGTCGTGGGTGTACAGGGAGTACTGTAGGGGGCTGAGTACACATCCTTCCAGGGGCTCCAGTGTTGAGTGTTATTGCAGAGGAGGTATAGTTACCTGTCTTCAGTGATTGCAGTCTGTTGTTCAGAAAGCTGAGGATCCAATTACGGAGGGCAGAGCTGAGTCCAAGGTCACAGAGTTTTGAGATCAGTCTGGAGGGCATAATGGTGTTGAAGGCAGAGCAGTAGTTAATAAGCAGGAATCTGACATGGGTGTTCTTGTTGTCCAGATGTTTCAGGAATGAGTGCAGGGCATCTGCTGTGGACCTATTACATCGATAGGCAAATTCTTGAGGTTTGAGGCTCGCCGGAAGCCGAGTTAGGTAGGCCATTACCAGCCTCTCGATGTACTTCATGATTATTGAGACCAGAGCTACTGGGCTTTTCGTCATTCAGGCATATTGTACCTGCTTTCTTAGGAACGAGGATGATGTTGGTCTTACTGAATTAGGTGGGACCTTCAGTTGTAGGAGGGAGAGGTTGAAGATACCAGTGAATACTTTCACCAGTTGGTCTGCACAGGATCTGAGTGTTCGGCCAGGAACACTGTCCAGGTCTGTTGCTTTCCTTGGGTTGACTCCCCGAAAGACCGAACTGACGTCTGCAGTAGTGATCAAGGGAACAGATGTATCCAGGGCTATCAGACCAGGCATCACCGTGCCGTGACATTCTGCTCAACCCAAGCATAGGAAGCATTGAGCACATCAGGAAGGGATGTGTCTTTGTCTGCTATCTTGCTGTGCTTCAGTGGATGAGAGGGTGATGAGGTAGTTGTAGTTAGTTGCTTAGGAGCAGTGGGGAGTGGTCAGTTGATTCAGGATGGTGTGAAAATAGTTCAAAGGATGGGGTGTGGAGGAGGTGGGTGAGGATTTGGGAGCTAGTTGTCCCATTGAGGATAAGAGTTGTCTTAAGGGATGATTGGTTTAATTTGCTTTGTTAATCATGGATTTATCTCAGAGATTAATTCTCAAGTAGGTATCTGGGTAAGTAGCACATGTCTTTTTAAAGTCTCTGACATTGGGATCTGTTTAAGAAACTGATTACAGGCAGCACCAGTCAGCCTGTCAGAAATGTAAATTTGCCAGGCCGTTAGAATAAATGAGCATGTTATCAGGAGTTTCTTTGGGCTCTGACACAAGTTTCTAATGACATCCATTCAAAATATAATAATTTGCTTCCCTTACAAATGCTTCATGACTTACTGTCTATTTGTAACAATTTTTTTGGCTATTTTCAGACCGCTTTATTTTTCCAAAGGGTGAGAAATGGTGTGAACCAAAATCACAAATAATAACATCTTGTAGGATTGACCATAGTGCATTGATCAAGAGGTATAATTTATGTGTTTAAATCACTTCAGACATCTGATTGGATACTTCAGACAGCTGTGGAAAAGATGGGCATGGTTTTAGGAGGTGACAGCACTTAGAACATAGAACATTACAGCACAGTACAGGCCCTTCGGCCCATGATGTTGTGCCGACCTGTCATACCGATCTGAAGCCCATCTAACCTACACGATTCCACGTACGTCCATATGCTCATCCAATGACGACTTAAATGTACCTAAAGTTGGCGAATCTACAACCGTTGCAGGCAAAGTGTTCCATTCCCTTACTACTCTCTGAGTAAAGAAACTACCTCTGACATCTGTCCTATATCTTTCACCCCTCAATTTAAAGCTATGCCCCCTCGTGCTCGCCATCACCATCCTAGGAAAAAGGCTCTCCCTATCCACCCTATCTAACCCTCTGATTATTTTATATGTTTCAATTAAGTCACCTCTCAACCTTCTTTCTCTAATGAAAACAGCCTCAAGTCCCTCAGCCTTTCCTCGTAAGACCTTCCCTCCTTACCAGGCAACATCCTAGTAAATCTCCTCCGCACCCTTTCCAAAGCTTTCACATCCTTCTTATAATGCGGTGACCAGAACTGTACGCAATACTCCTGCGGCCGCACCAGAGTTTGTACAGCTGCAGCATAACCTCTTGGTTCCGGAACTCGATCTCTCTATTAATAAAAGCTAAAACACTATGCCTTCTTAACAGCCCTGTCAACCTGGGTGGCAACTTTCAATGATCTGCGTACATGGACACCGAGTTCTCTCTGCTCATCTACACTACTAAGAATCTTACCATTAGCCCAGTACTTTGCCTTTCAGTTACTCCTACCAAAGTGCATCACCTCACACTTGTCTGCATTAAACTCCATTTGCCACCTCACAGCCCATCTCTGCAGCTTATCTCTGTCTCTCTGCAACCTACAGCATCCTTTATCACTATCCACAACTCCACCGACCTTAGTGTCATCTGCAAATTTACTAACCCATCCTTCTACGCCCTCATCCAGGTCATTTATAAAAATGACAAACAGCAGTGGACCCAACACCGACCCTTGCAGTACACCACTAGTAACTGGTCTCCAGGATGAACATTTCCCATCGACTACCACCCTCTGTCTTCTTTCAGCAAGCCAATTTCCGATCCAAACTGCTATATCTCCCACAATTCCATTCCTCCGCATTTTGTACAATAGCCTATTGTGGGGGAACCTTATCGAACGCCTTGCTGAAATCCGTATACACCACATCAACCGATTTACTCTCATCTACTTGTTTGGCTACCTTCTCAAAGAACTCAATAAGGTTTGTGAGGCACAACCTACCCTTCACAAAACCGTGCTGACAATCCCTAATCAATTTATTCTTTTCTAGATGATTATAAATCCTATCCCTTATAACCTTTTCCAACACGTTACCAACAACTGAGGTAAGGCTCACTGGCCTATAATTCCCAGGGATGTCTCTACTCCCCTTCTTGAACAGGGGAACCACATTTGCTATCCTCCAGTCGTCTGGCACTATTCCTGTAGACAATAACGATTTAAAGATCAATGCCAAAGGCTCGGCAATCTCCTCCCTGGCTTCCCAGAAGATCCTAGGATAAATCCCATCCGGCCTAGGGGATTTATCTATCTTCACCCTCTGTAGGATTTCTAATACCTCTTCCTTGTGAACCTCAATCCCACCTAGTCTAGTAGCCTGTATTCGATCCCACCTAGTCTAGTAGCCTGTAACCTAGTAGCCTTGGAAAGCGAACTTTGAAATTGAGCAAAAGTTTGAAAGACCTGAGTGACTGGTGGCTATGTATTGAGAGAAAATGAGCCCTTTATAAGACCATAAGACATAGGAGTTGAAGTAAGGCCATTCAGCCTATCGAGTCCACTCTGCCATTGAATTATGGCTGATGGGCATTTCAACTCCACTTCCCTCCACTCTTCCCGTAGCCCTTGATTCCTTGTGAGATCAAAAAACAAGTTTGATTAGATTCCCTACAGTGGAAACAGGCCCTTCGGCCCAACAAGTCCACACCACCCCTTGGAGCATCCCACCAAGACCCATTCCCCATAACACACACACCCCTGGACACTATGGGCAATTTAGCATGGCCAATCCACCTAGCCTGCACATCTTTGGACTGTGGGAGGAAACTGGAGCACCCGGAGGAAACCCACGCAGACATGGGGAGAATGTGCAAACTCCACACAGCCAGTTACCCAAGGCTGGAATTGAACCCGGGTCCCTGGCACTGTGAGGCTGCAGTGTGAACCACTGAGACACCGTGCCAAACTCACATTAACAGCTCACATGGAAACAAAGAGAAACTCATTGATTTGTTTTGAGGTTTAAGGTAATAGGCAGATTTGTATTTTGAACAAGCACTTCTGACTTTTTGGGATGTCAGTGAGAAACGTAAAGACGTAGAATTGTGGTTAAGGGGATTGAGTGGATTTGGTGGAAGATTGGATGGTCAGTGGTTAAATTGCTCTTCACTTTTTGAGATTGAACTTCATCAGGGGGTCACCATTGTTCAGAGCTTTAACTATACCAGCCACATCAATACTGTTATTTACAAGAGCAGCGCAGAATCCGAGCATACTGGAATAAGTTACACACCTGTTCTGTCTTGGTAGAACAAGTCTTCAGGATTCAGTTCTTGTTTGTGATGGAATATTATCCGCTCACCATGTATGAGCAGAGCTGTAACAGCATTTGAGAAGCTCAATGCCATCCATAATAGCTTTGTGCTTGATTCTCTTAGTATCTGTGGTTGTCACTGTGTTCACAACCGACATATTATATGAGTTGTCGGCATATACTCTTGTATTCATTCAAGCCATCTGGGCGTTGAAGGTAACATTTTGATCTCAGAATTTAACAGTTCCATTCATTGAAATTAGCAGGCAAGTATAAGGGAGAATAAATGGGAGCATTGATATGGAATTTCAAAAACTGGACCCATTAACAATGAAAGAATAGTGATTGTAGTTCCAAGGTAGTGGCATATGACTCACAGGAGAACTTGTAGATGGTTAAATTCCCATGCACTGCTGTATTGTCCTCATAATATTAGAAATTCCAGATTTGGTAAGTGCTGCCAAAAAGAAAGCTATTTGTGTTGTAGATGCTATGGCAGATGAGGTGTAAACCAAACAGACTGCTTTGCTGTGGATGATACCAATGATCTTAATTGTTGTTAGAGCTGGATTCATGCAAGCAATACAAGAGTATTCCATCATATTCCTGACTTGTGAGTGGAGAAGGGGAGTCAGGAGGCAAATTACTTCCTATTAAGTACGCATCCCCTATCATATTCGTGTAGCTAGGTGTGGCCCAATTAGCATTCATTCAAGTGGTGAGTCTCTCGTCTACCATGGATGTTGATGGGAGAATGCAGCAATGGTTAGGCTCTCTCTTAATGGAGATGGTCAAAGCCGAGCACTTGTGCTAGGAAAAATGTTGCATGCCTCTTCTTAGTGCAAGTGTAATCATCCTGGTCTTCAGTGTGCATTCCACTCAGAGCTTCTAGTAGGTCATTGATGAAAAATATGAAAATGGTTGCACTGAGACCCTATCCTGAGGAAATCCAGTTGTTCTAGCACTGAAATAATTGGCCACCCACACTCATTTTTCTTTGTGTTAAGCACAGCTCCAACCAGTGGTCCATTTTTACCAATGCCAAATGCTGTCTTGGTGTTATGGGCAGTTACTCACATATTACCTCTGCAATTCAGTTCTAATAATCCTGCTGAAATCGAAACTATAAAAAGATTTGGAGTCAAGTGGTCCTAGTGGGATAGCAGCTGCACATCAGTGACCTGATTATTGCTGAGCACTTGTCACCTCCTAACAATGTTGATGACTCGCTGTTTGCTTTGCTGGTGACTGAGAGTAGACTAATGGAGTTGCAGTTGGCAGGATTAAACTTGTCCTGTTTTGTTCTACCCTGTTGGATAGTTGCCAGTTTTGTAGATTTAGTGGAACAGCTGGGGTAGTGATGCAGCTAATTTGGGAAAGCACCAGTCTTACATACTGCAACTAGAGTGTTGTTGGGGCATATGCAGTGTAAATAACTACTTGTTGATATCAAGTGGAAAGAAACATTTTGGCATTTGTGATGGTGGAAGCCTCAAGGGATGCAGTAATGTCACTTCCGACTGAAATTGTCGTGAATGCTTCAGCTTTGTATTTTCCAGTCAAATGCTGGCTTCACCATTATTAAGGATGAAGATTTTAATAAAACCTCCAAACTTTGTAAGTTAATTATTTGTCTACTAACAGTCATGATTGAATGTGGCAGGACTTGCAGTGTTTTCATCCAGTTCATTGTGGAAATGCTTAACTTTGTTAGTTACATACTACCTGTGCCTTTTAGCACACACATTGTTGTGTTTTGGAGCTTCAGCAAGTTAGCACCTCATTTGCAAGCTGCTTGGCGCAACTCCTCATTGGACTAGTGCTGTTCAATTGGCAGATGGTAAGAGTAAAGTGAGTGGTATGTTTGGCCATGAGATTCCGGAATGTAGTAAAATATAGTTCTGCTATGTTGATGCTCTACAGCACCTTTTGATTGCCCAGTTTGGAGCTGATAGGTCAATCCCAGTTGTCTGTGTGGCTGCACGAAACACTTTCAATAAAGGTAAAATATACCAAATCACTTCACAAGTGTTACTGAAAAAAATAAAGATATTGGGGATGACGACTGAACATTTACTGCAAAGTGTAGATTTTAAGGTGCCGTTTAAAGAAAGAAAGAATTAGAGGAAATGTGATTTTGGGATGGAATTCCTGATCTTCAGTCTTGGGTGCTGAAGCTGTGACTGTCAGCAATGGAGTTAATGAAGTCAGTGGTCCTCAAGCGACCAGAGTTAAAGGAAAGCATATCTTGGAGTGTTGTATAGCTAGAGGAGATTGCAGAGAGAGAGAGAGATCTGGAGCTTAGCCTCCACAAGAACCATGGTGGTCACTTCAACCAATATCACCAGGGAAAGATACATATCTGACATGTAGATTGGCAAGAGCAAAGCCAAGTACCTTGTCAACACCTAACACAAGCCTTTTTGATAGCTTTGTCCTTGAAAGCTTGGCAGTAATGATGCTAACAAACTAATGTTAATGATGCATGCTGAGGTCCCCCACCAAATGCTCTTCTGTGCCCTTGCTCCCTCATTGTTTCCTTGCCACTGTGTTTGACATGGAGGACAACAGATTTATGGGATGAGGGGGGCAGTGAGCGTTAATCAGTAGGAAGGTTCCTTTTCAATGTTTAACCTGATATTGATGCCTTTTGGAATCCAGAGTCAATGCTAAACACTCCAAGGGCCACTCCCTTACAATTGTATGGCAGTATACCACCATCTGTAGTGGATCAGTTCTGCTAGTGGGAGAGAAAACTTGCCCAGAAATAATGATAGTGGAGTCTAGGACATTGACTGATGGTTCAGTGCACAAAACCCTACCACTGTGAGGCTGTTGGTCTACTAATCTATCGTACAACTTGACTAAATTGGAACAGGTCCCCAGATATTAGTTCAATGTCGGGCTTGATGTGTCAAAATTTGATGCCCAAGTTGGTGTCAAATGATCCAGCCTGTTTCATTATTCGCCTTTTTGGACAATATGATGCAACTGAGTGGCTTGCTGGTACATTTCAGAGGGATGTTGAGTCAGTTGTGCTGCAGAGTGAAGTCACATGCATACCATAAGGTGACGTTTACAGCTTTATTTCCTGATGGACAATATCTGTATATTGCTATGTAGTGATTTACCAAGTTCAGTTTAAAAGGTTTCCCAGGCCGGTGACTTCCAAGTGTTGCACTGTCCTGACATGGAAATGTCCTGCTATTCATTTTTTCATTTCTGGGTGAAAATCTTGAAATTCCCTGACAGGGGAAATAATTTTGAACTTTTCAGCTTTGACAACATCCTGAGGATAAATTTGGAAGAAACGTGTAGATGTACATTTTGGAATAGTTATGTCAGTTAAAATATAGAATATTGAAAACTGTTGAATGAACTATTAAATAAATGCGGTTGGCTTGAACGTGCAAATTTCCATTGTTGTTTAGTATGAATCATGTAATTCTTAAAACCTATGATTCTGTGTGTTTACCAATAGAATTTCTAAGAGAGTACTACAGAAGATGATAGTAACAGTCATCAGATAAAGCAGTGTCTGTGGAGGTGGCAAGGTTCATGTTCCAGATCAAAGACCTTTCATGAGAACTGAAAGGAATTAGAGATGTAACAGTCTATAATTAAGAAGAGAGCCAGGGGGAAAGGGTGATGGGGTGATGGGGTGAGGGAGGTGGAGAGGGAAGAACAAAGGGGAAAATCTTTAGAAAATGGTGAACAGTATCTAATGATGAATACTTTGTTTTTAATTATAGGGGGAGATTAAGATCTCCATTAGCATAGAAGATGAAGCCAATAAAGATTTGCCTCCTGCTGCTTTGCTGTATAGGCCAATACGGCAGTGTGTATATGGAGTCCTGTTTAGCCTAGCTGAGGCTAGGAAAAAAGCTGAAAGACTTGCACTAAGGAAAAATAGATTCCCTACTGAAAGTAAGTTAATTTCATATTCTGTGCTGGCTATTTATAGCACAACATTTTAAAAGTTTATGCTGAGATTTTGGGGAAAAAAAACAGGTGTTGGTCAAGGTATTTTTTGGGATTCCAAATTAAAACAGTCTGCATTTGTGAATGCAAAATATTATGCCGGGTATTAAAGTTAATCTACATATCAAATTTGTGTGACATAATGATCAGAATTTAAAAGTGCTTATTGTTTCATTAGGTTGGGGGGAGGTAGAGAATTTCACACCATGTGTTATCTTCAGGTAAGATGAGGTTAAATAATGAAATAAGTGGACAGAGCAAGCTAACAATAATTGTCCCAGTTCTGTGCTTGTTGAATAATATCATTCCATATTTAAGGTTAACTACATAGAATAACAGTATTTTGGGAAACAGACAAATACAGTTTGTTAGAATGTAGGGATTGATTTGCACTAAAGACTAAGTTGCTATTAAAAAAAGAAAAAATACTGAGATGGCACTATACTGTCGCTACTAGGAGGGTGCTCTGCAGGGTGCCAAGTTTGCACAGTGTAAGTATGGACATGAGAATTTATAGTGGGCAAAAGTTAATATGTTTGCCTAAAATGTCTGTCAGGTGACAGTGTTTTGTAGACCTCATGTGTGAACATATGAAAGGTTTTATATTATATTTTAATAATTATATTTCCTATGACATTATCTAGTTAAACCTGAGGATACCCTTTAGGTTGTCTGTATTGTTAGCCTTGGAACTAAGGGAGTCAAAAGATATGAAGAGAAAGTGGGAACAGGGTACTGAGTTAGATGATCTGCTATGGTTATATTGAATGGCAGAGCAGGCTTGAAGGCCCAAACAGCCTACTCCTACTTTCTGTTTCTTTTTCATCCCGCTGACCCTCCCTCTCTGTCGCTTTCCTTGTCTGTTTTACTTCTCTAATTTTCGTTTTGTCTCTGTATTTTTATTCTTTTTCTGATTGGTGATGTGTTAGGGAAAGGAAGCACCACTGGTTTCAGATTACAATTGTGTTAGGGGTCTAAAATTTTCTCAGTGGCACCCTTCCCTTCTCTCTACAGTCACTCCTACTTTACAGTCATTGTCCATTTGTTTTTTGCAGCATACTTACACCAAGTTCCCTTTCTTCCTGCAATATAAATCATTATCACTCCTTAGTTCATCCCCTTTTGAGTACTGCATAACCTTTTTTAACCTTTTGTGGTTACAGAGATGAGGATCAGTCCATAGAATTAGAATGTTTGCCCTCTCTTAGCAGTCAGTGTCAGCGGAGGTTGAATTAAGCATTCAATCAGCTAATCTGGTAACAAGCCTTAGCCTCAATGCATATACATTCCTGTGAACATCTGACAGTAGTTTTCCTTGTACCCTAATGCTCACATTTTGGTCAGTATTTTTAATTTTTTTAATGCCTTGATTTGCAATGATTAAGGTAAATACTATGCAAGTTTAGATTAATATTGTTTCACACAAAAATGGTATGTTAGTATTAAACATTGTGAACAGATATGATGTTTCAAATTCATTCCTCAGTGATTGTTTGAATAGAAGTATCTTCTGTGCTTTAAAAGGTTTTAAGTATGACTTGGATCAAAGAAAGTCTTTCAGAAGATGCTTTAAAAATTAAGCTTGAAAATATTTAACTATATTTGTCTTTCTTGAGAACTGATTAAATAACAGTCTATAAGTAGGGACTTGTAATTTTTCACAAGTAAGAGAGCTGAAACCTGGATAAATGGGCATCCAACTCTACCTTAAGTTCATTTCTAATTAAGTTTTCTTATTTGAAACTGAGGTTTTTATCCCATTTGAAATCTGACTACAGTCTTGAGAAATATAGCCACATTTAACTTCCGTCATGGGCATGCAACCTTCTCATGAAACATCAAGTTCAGCCACATTCTTGACAGAGGGTCTTCCAGGGTACGTTCTGGAAGGTAAACATGTGAAACAAATTTTGGCTTCCCACCTCTTTGAATTTACAGAGTAAATCTGGACTTTTGAGCTAACCTAATTCCAGAGGAAAGTTGAGTAAGATTTTGATAGTTTCCTACTTCTTATGTGTACTTTGAGTTTGTCTCATCTGTGTCCGGTATCATGTCAAACGAAGTTCATTTGTAATCAGCTAGATCTCCCCATAATTTCACTTACATTTATGAAGCTCAAGACCCTAGACGGTTTTCTAATCATTTTTTCAATAAGGCTTGCCACCTTCAAAGATTGGTGAATATTAGTCCCCAGTCTGTTCCTGTACACTTTAAAATCTGCCTTCCCATCCCTACTGCCAAAATGCTTTCACCTCCCGTTTCTCAATATTAAATTGTACCTGTTGCATGTCCACCAATTATGCTGGCCTATATAAGCCATGTTGCAGACAGTTTGTTTCATCATCATCCTCACATTTTTCACTCCTTCAACTTTGCTGGTATCAGCAAAGTTTGAAATTTTACTCTATATCCTAAGCATTGACATGTGCAGAACACTGCTGCCTAACGTCCTGTAGGCTGGAAAACAAAACAGCTTTCTGTGACTCACTATTTTGTCCTTTAGCCAATTTTTTAAAATTCTATTGCACACTCCCATTCTATAAGCTTCACTTTTATTAGCAGATTTTTATGTGGTACCTTGCCAAATGTTTTCGTAAAATTCAATAGACAATTTCCATTGCGTTTCCTTCTTTGCATTAACCTTCTCTGCTTGAATTAGATTAGTTAAGTGTGATCTTCCTTTACAAATCCATGCTGGTTGTTCTTAATTGATTTAAACCTGTCCAAGAGCCTGTTGATTTTTTTCCCCCCACCATGATAAAAGATTTCAAAACCCTGCCTACCACTGATGTTTAACTAACTGGTCAGTAGCTGGTGGACTGCCCTTACACACTTTCTCGAACAGGGGTGCCAGATTTGTTACTTTTTTCTCTCTTCTGGCACTTTCCCAATATATAGAGCTGCTTAAAAAAATTTAGGCAAGTGAGAATTCACTAGCCTTGCCTGGAACCTTTAAGCATAAATCACTGACTTTATCCCAAATAGAAAACATTCCACGGCTTTGCACCCCCTTTCTACCTAAGTGCTAAGAAAACTTTTGGGAACCCTTTATCTTGGTCACCATTCAATTCTTGTACATGTGGTAGAGCGCTGTGACTGGTGGTGTGTTGCATGAATTGGTGCTGAGTTCAGTTGTTTGTAATTTGTATGAAATGAGTTGGATGAGTACGTAGGAGGCATGGTTACTAAATTGCAGATGATACCGAAATTTGTGATATAGTGGACAGTAAAGAAGATCAGTTGAGAGTACAGTGGAGTCTTGATCAACTGGGCCAATGGGCCAAGGATTGGCAGATGGAATATAATTCCCATAAGTGCAAGATGTTGGATTTTCCTCAGACAAACCAGAGCAGAACGTACACAGTTAATGGTCGTGCCTTGAGGAGTGTTGTCGAACAGAGGCCTAGAGGCACAGGTGCATAGTTCCTTGAATGGGCGTCACGGATAGACTTTGGCATGCTTGCCTTCATTGGTCAGAGCTTTGAGTGCAGGAGTTGTGACATCATGTTACGGCTGTGCAAGACATCGGTAAGGCCACATTTGGCCACAATATATAATTCCGGTAGCCTTGCTATGGAAGGATGTAATTAAACTGGAACAGATGCAAACAAGATTCACAAGGATGCTACCAAGACTGGAAGGTTTGAGTTCTCGGGAAAAGTCAGGTAGGCTGGGACTTTTTCTCCAGAGTGCGGGAAACTAAGCTATAGAGGCTTATAAAATCATGAGGGGTATAGATAAGGTGAATAGCCACGGTCTTTTCCCCAGTGTAGAGGAGTCCAAAACCAGAGGACATTGGTTTAAGTTGAGAAGAGAGAGACTTCAAAGGGACCTGAGGGGCAATTTTTTCACAGTGGGTTACGCATATACAGAATGAACTGCCAGAGGAAGTGGTTAACGCTGGTACATTTAAAATACATTTGGAGAGGAAGGTTCAGAGGGAAATGGGCCAAACACAGGCAAACAGGATTAATTCAGTTTAGGAAACCTGGTTGGTCTGGATGAGTTGGGCTGAATGAACTGATTCTGTACTGTGTGCCTCTGACTGACTGTATGAGGAGCTGAATATTAATGGAGAAAGAACAGTGGGATTTAGGGGCCCTTGTGAAGGGGTTTCTGAACCACAAAAAGTCATCATCCGAATTCCATGGGAAATAGAAACAATGTTGGCCTTTTTTTCAAAGGGTACAAATGTAGGAATGTCTTGCTAAAATTGTGCAAGGCACAAGTCAGACCATACTGACTAGTTTTATCTCCATACCCAAGGAAAGGTGTATCGTTATTTGGAGGGACACCAGAAAGGGGTCAGGTTGATCCCAGATATGATATATGATGAAAGGTTGAGTAAGTTGGGCCAGTACTCAATGAAATTTAAAAGATTGAGAGTTGACCTTATTGAAACACATAAAGTCCTTATGGTACCTGACAGGGTAGATGGAGAAAGGTTGTTTTCCTTGTGTGAGAGTCTAGAACCTGACAGCACTACCTTCAGTATAAGGGTTGCCTAGACAATGAGGTGCTTTTTTTTAAACTGAGGATAGGGAATCTGTAGCGTTCTTTCCCACAGTAGAAACTAGATCATTAAGCATGTTCAAGGCTGAGAGAAACAGATAGTTATTCAGTAAGGGAATCAAATGATTATGGATAAAAAGCAGAAAAGAGAAATTGAGGATTATTGGATCAGCCATGATTTTAGTCAATGATTGAAAATATTTGATGCGATGAATGGCCTACTTTCTGCTTTATGGTCTTATTAACGAGGGTAAAACTGCATGGGCTTGCTGAAGTATCTGCTGAAAGTTAGCACAACTTTGCACTAACTAAAAATGGGTAGAAAGCATATAACAGTGGCAATGTTAATAATTTATATGACCAGCTCTGTGCAGTGGAACATGAACAATTAAATTTTCTGTCAGGAATTATTACTGCTGTTATGTTCCCTGAATGGCTTCCTTTGGATGCAAGAATTCGAATCCAAGTCCTGGCTGAGTACGAGGGGATAAATAGATCACATCCTCAAATATAACTTGTGTCCCCTTTGCATTTGTGGTGTTGCAGATGCATGTGATGTTGATGTTGTGCATTTAGCTCTGAGCCATTTATATCACTATGTATAGATTTAGCCTGTTTAATAAAATCTGAAATTTCCCTTTTCTGCTCCCTCAACTATCATGTAGGTGTTCCTCAAACATAAGTCTGGTTGCCCTTTCTGTGCAGCTACCTTTTTAACTGGATTGCAGAATAGTACCGGTGTTCTTTTTAGCTTTTGTTGGCTCTGCATCAGAATTAGCTATGAAGAATTAAGAGCAAAGTGCAGTGGATGCTGGAAATCTGAACTAAAAATACAAAATACTTACACTTTTTAACAACAACCTGAAATGTTGCCTGACACGCTGAATGTTTCCAGTATTTCTATCTTTATTACAAATAATTCAAGCTTACAAAACCGATTGCTAGGGTGTTCCCTAAACAATTCAAAACTTAGGCCATCAATCTCCCATTATTCAGTATTACAGATTCTACAGAAGCTGGGGAGGGTTCAGAAGAGATTTATCAAGATGTTGCTGGGTGTGGAAGGTTTGAATTATAAAGAAAGGCTGGATAGGCTGGGACTTCTTCACTGGGATATAGGAAGTTGGGAGAAGACCTGATAGAAGTCTATAAAATAATGAGAGGTACAGATAGAGTTAATGGTAATTGTCTTTTCCCTAGGATGGGGGATTTCAAGGTTAGTAGGCACATATTTCGGGTGAGAATAGTGAGATTTAAAAAAGACATGAGGCAAGTTTTTTTTTACACAGAGGGTGGTTCCCATGTTGAATTAACTTCCTGAGGACGTGGTGAGTGCAGGTACAGTTACAACATTTAAAAGTATTTGGATAAGCCCATAAATAGGCAGAATTTGGAGGGATATGGGCCCAGGAGCAGGCAGGTGATACTAGTTTTAGTTTGGGATTATGTTTGACATGGGCGGTTGGGCCTAAGGGTCTTTTTCTATGCTGTATGACTAAGTGAAGTGAATTGCATGAGTCAACAAAAAAATGTTTCTGCCATCCATTTCATGTATCCAATGCACTGTCTCCATCACCTTGTCAGTATCATAGTTGCTTTCAAGTCCTTGCTTACTGCCTGATTTTTTTTTTGACTGCACTGAGCTAGGCAACTTTTGAGAAACCTAAATTGGCCCTTTCATTCATGAGTAAAGCACAATGTAATCACCCAGTGATTAGAAATGTGCAATTTAGCTGAAACTTAGTGGAGAGTTTAACACTTGAAAAAATCTCAGTTTTTAAGCAAATTATTTAAGGATTCACAGAAGCCCATGTTAAAGGGTGAAAAGATAGTTGTGTCTGCCAAAAGTGGTTTTTTTTTAAAGTTCAAAATGCTTCTAGTTTTCAATGAAGTGTGTTAAAATCGAAAGCAGAGGATTAAGAGTACTTAAGTTGAGGAGAAAATGTCAATGAAAAAGTAAGCTGGTGGATAAAGTGACACTGGATTTGCAAAGGTGGTGCATAGTTCCTTGTGTTTCTGCACTGTGGAAATAATTAGGTGAGACGATGATACAAAGTGACAAACCCCTTATATGGTGCAGTCAACAAGTGCTGTAGACATAAGATGGAAATAATAAACATGTACATTTTGTACCTTGGGAGTTGCATGTTGCCAAGATTACAATAGTGAACTGTATCAGCTGTTCTGTTGGCACTTAAAAATAAGTTTGCAAGTTCTTTCATTTGGAATTGAAATGAAATCTCCAGTCACAAGGATTTAGTGCAGAAAATTCAGTTAATTTTATTTATGTTTTTCAGTTCCTCCAGTTTTAGTTAAAGAGTGGGCCGCTTACAAGGGGAAATCGCCCCAGACTCCAGAACTGGTAGAAGCACTTGCTTTTAGAGAGTGGACATGTCCAAACTTAAAGAAGCTGTGGCTTGGAAAAGCTGTGGAGGATAAAAACCGAAGAATGAGGGCATTTCTTGCGTGCATGAGATCAGACACACCAGCTATGCTCAATCCCTCAAATGTCCCAACACACCTTCTTGTTCTTTGCTGCGTGCTACGGTAAGGGAATAACATTGAATAACAGTGGAAAGTCACCAGCTTTTTTTCCCCACTATTGCATGTTTTAGTGTGTTTTTGTACAATGATACTTATCCTTTAAAGTAATATTTGAATATATAAACTATAATTGTACTGTTAAAAAGCATTTCTCTCAATCTTCAATTCAATTATTTTATGCATCGTATTCTTTCCTACAATTTATTTTAAACAGAGGTAAATGCTGTCTAGTTTTTAACATTTCACAAAGTCATGGCTCTTACAGTATACAATATATTCTGGGGAGAAAGCATTACACTTTTGTTTCACTTTGTCTGTTAAGTTGTGTAAATGTTTGATATAGCAGTTTTGAAAGCTATGGCTGCAAAATTTATAAGTCTGTTTCAGTGGTGAATCTGCAACCACACTATTTAAGATGGGAGAAGGAGGGAGAGTGAAATCTCTCGACTTGCAAACTTGATGTCTTGTCGTATGGAAAATGTTGGAATCTTATGTGATAACAGAACATTTAGAAAATAGTGAAAAAATTGGACAGAATCAGCATGGATTTATGAAAGGGATGTCACCTTTGACAAACTTGGAATTGCTTGAGGATGGTACTTGCAGCATAAATAAAGGAGAGCCAGTGGATGAGTATTTGGGTGTTCAGAAGGTTTTTTATAAGGCCCCATGCAGAAGTTAGGTACTGTCAGTTCTGCTGTAACACAGTAGTTGTGTTCCTGTGCAACATTGCATTATGGAAAATCACACTCTAGAAATGATGAGGCCAATGGGAAAAGTGGCATTGGGGCAGACCACCATAAAATATCACTCAAAATCGCTCAGAAATGACTTAAAAGCCTAACACGAAGGACAGCACAGTTTGAATAAATATTTAATTCATACCTAATAATGAAATAAAAGTAAATTTAACACCTTACTTTGGAAAAGATGTCAGATGACTTGCTATAGAAGATGTTTTGAGGTTGCTGTGTTGTTAATGCAGGGGCTGAGTGTCATCCTCATTGTCATCATTGCCTTAAAATATAAGCTTTAAAAGCTGCTGTTGCACCCTGGTCCATGAGTTGAAGGAGAGAGGTTGCATTTGGAGGTAGAAATAGCACTTTGATGTTTTCAGGAAGCTCACCAGTGGTGGGAGGATGACTTGATGCATTATCTAGGATGAAGCAATCTTGAAATCGAAGTTTTTTTTTCCTGCAATACTTCCTTGAATATCTTCCAAACCAACAACAAGGTTAGAAAATATTTGCCCTCTCATCCAACCTCTCTTGCTTGGCCTAAAGTAGACGCCTAGAGTAGATTTAAGGTAGCCTTTCAAGGCTTGTAGAGGCTTAAACTTTAAGTCTGCACTGGCATTGGCACCCAGCAGCACAAGGAAGGAAATGCCAATGCATGCTCCTCATCTGCACTGGTAGCTTCACCACATAACTCCGTTATGAAAGGCATAGTGGTTCTTAAAACCAGCAAACCGGCCACAGCTAGCACTAAAGGCAAACTCATCTGCAGGATTTTCAGCTTTTTTATTATATCCTCATAAATTGATAAGGCTTTTTCTTTTATCGTGAGAAAAGTGGTCCCAGATCGCTTTTTCATTTGGTCTTCTATCCACACACTTAGAAGCTGCTCCATCTCCTCAAGTTCCTTTGTCCGTGACCTCTCAGATTTGCCAGCACTTGTTCCAGCAATACAACTTGAGCTGCTTTAATCTTTTCTGCATTGTCTCTAATGATGCGTAAGGTAGACTCTTTTATTCTGTTATGTGAACTATATCATATGTTCTGTTACTACACACAAAACGCTTTATAACATCTAGTTTCTCTTCCAGTGTTGTAGCCTTTCTTTTACGTTCACCACCTGCAATTTTATCACCAGGACACTTCTTGCTAACATTCTTGTCACTTTATCCTGGTATTTTTATGGGTAACATGGCAGAATTTGCAAAACTAAACTAAAATCACGGAGTATTGTACCTGTTACAGAAAGTGCTTCACAACAAAATCTGTAAACGATTACGTGACGCCAGCATGGAGACTCTTTTGGTGCTAACATTGCACATGCTCAGGGCAAAGCCCGCAAAACGATCATGTGCTATGGACACACAATCCACACATCGCTGGAATCGCATTATAGCTGACACAAGTTTGCATTTAGAATTAGTGTTCCCCTATTCGTCAGTCATGTTATAGCCAATTCACATTGCCGGAACACACATTATAACAGAACCAACTGTACATACAATTAAAGTGCATAGGATTGCAGGGGAATATACTAGTATGGATTGAGAATTGGTTACTGGACAGAAAACAGACGGTAAGAATAAACAGATCATTCTCAGGGTGGCTGTTACCTGTAGAGGTACCGCATGGATGAGTGCTAGGTGACAACTGTTTACAATCTACGTAATTGATTGGACGTAGCGCCCAATTTTAATATCTCCCCATTTGCTGATGATACCAAACTGAGTGAGAATGCAAGTTTGAGAATGGTGCAAGGAGGCTTCAAAGGGACTTGGCTAAGCAAATAAGCATGACAGATGGAATATAATGTTAATAAATGTTAATAAGTTCCAGTAGGAAAAAACAGAGACAGAATATTACATTGTGAAAGATTGGGAAGTGCAGGTGTCCTTAAGCCACCAAAACTAGCATGTAGACATAACCAGTAATTGGAAAGGCAAGAATTGCATGTGTTGATACATTGTATTAGGGACAAAAAAAACTACAGATGCTGCAACCCAAGGTAGACAAATTTGAGGCTGGAAGAATACAGCAAGTCAGGCAGCATCTGGAGGAAAGGAGCAGTCAAAATTTTGGATATTACCCTTCTTGAGGACCGAAGAAGACTAATACCCAAAACGTTGACTGCTCCTTTCCTCCAGATGCTGCCTGGCTTGCTGTGCTCTTGATACATTGCATATGGAATGCCTATTTTTAGGGGCACGTTTCTCAGCGAAACGTTTAAACTTTTAATCTCCAGTATTTGCTCCCTTCCTTTATTGGAATGGGAGAAAGCCATATTCTTGTTTCTTGGTTAATATTAATACAGGAATGCCATGAAAGTACTTGCTAAGGATTATGCATTGTATCAGTAGTTGATAGAATGTTTAGGAGAAAGTCTGACCCATTGATAGTTTTCATTTTGTAAATGTCATAAACTTTTCTTGCCACATTGCTGCTGACATATATCACCCATTTCATAGGAATATGAACACAATAGAGATGTCTTGTTGCATTGTGTAGAGCGTTGTAGAGCTGACACCTGGAGCATTGTTTACAAGTTGGCCTCTTTATTTTGGCAAGGGTATATATGCCATAGAGGAAGCGCAACAGCGGTTCACCTGAACCACAATGATGGGATTTTCCTGTGGGGTGGGGTTGAGGAAGCTGGCTCTGTATTTTCTGGAGTGTGGAAAAAAATGAAAGTTGATCTCATTGAAACTTGCAAAATTCTAACGAGGTATGACAGTGAATATAGATAGGATGTTTTCCCTGGTGAATCGAGAAGCGGGGACAGTTTCATGATAAGGCACAGGTCGTTTAAGTCTGAGGTGAAGAGAAAGTTCTTTACTCAAAAGTTGGTAGATTTTTAGAATTTCTGTCTTTCACTGAGCATTCACAACCATCTTTGAGCATGCTCAAGACAGAAGTTAAATAAGCTTCACAAAACTAATAACATCAAAGAATATGGAGATGGCGTGAAAAAATGAAATGGGGCAACCGTGATCTCGAATAACAGGATAGACTCAATGGGCCAACATGGCCTATTTCTGTTCTTTATACCAAACAAACAAAAACTAGGGATTAGAGGCTTAAAGGATAAACTGAAACTGATGCAGCTGTAAATAGCTGTTACAGTATGGAATATGTGAACACATACACTTTTGAACTGAAGTCAACTTGTAAGACATTAGTGCTTGAAAAATAAGTTGCAGAGGTGGGATTGAATTTTGCAACTTCTTTGCAGAACTGGCTTAGCATTTATAGAGTCATACAGCATGGAAACAGACGTTTCCGTCTAATTCATCTGTGCTGACCAAGTTTCCCAAACTAACTAATCCCACTTGTCTGCATTTGACCCATGTCCATCTAAACGTTTCCTGTTCATGTATTTATGCAAATGTCTTTTAAATGTTGTAACTGTACCTGCATCTACTATTTTCTCTGGCAACTCATTCCACATAAGAAACACCTTCTGTGTGAAAAAGTCGCCCCTCGGTTGCCTTTTAAATCTTGCTTCTCTCGCATTAAAATTGTGTCCTCTAGTTTTGGTCTCCCATATCCTATGGAAGAGATGTTGGCTATTCACCTTGTTTACACCCCTCATGATTTTATAAACTTCTATGACCTCCTACACTCTAGTGGAAGAAGTCCCAGCCTATCCAGCATCTCCTTAAAGCTCAGACTCTCCAGTCCCGGCAACATCCTTGTAAATCTTTTCTGAACCCTGTCCAATTTCACAACACCTTTCTTATAGCAGGGTGATCAGAACTCCAAAAGTAACCTCATCGTTGTCCTCTACAGCCTTGACATGATGCCCCAACTCCAATACTCAATGATCTGAGCAATAAAAGCAAGTGTGCTAAATACCTTCTTAATCACTCTCTCCCTGTGATGCAACATTCAAAGAACTATGTACCTGAACCCCAAATCTCTCTTTTCGACAACACTCCCCACTTACTGTATAAGACCTTCCCTTGTTTGTTTTACCAAAATGCAATATCTCTCATTTATCCAAATTGAACTCCATCTGTTGTTGTGGAGCTCATTGATCCAATTGATCAAGATCTGTTTGTAATCTTAGACAATCTTCTTCCCTGCCTAAAATACCACCGATCTTGGTGTTACCTGCAAACTTACTAACCACACCTCCTAAACTCTTATTCAAATCCTTTATATCGGTAACAGTCAACAGCTCTTGCTTTATTTTATTAATTTTTAGACAGGAATGCAGTGGAAATACTGCTAATGTTAAACAAGGTAAAATAAATGATTAAAGTAATGTTTAGGATTTAGCCTGGCCTGCACAAACTTCCCTTTTTCTCCAAAGCTCATGAATGTTTCTTGCCATATTGATCAAATCACTGTAAGGAGGTTGAATGCCTCTGTAAAGTTGATAATTCCACATTTTGTTCACTGACAAACTGTTCTGAAGGATTATATATGAATTCAGGTATCATTGTATCATGAACAATTGTTTGGAAAATGGTTAGAAATGTAGACATGTTTAAATTAGAAATATTGAAAATCTATGCTTATATCAGATGGGATGTCTTTATATAAATAGCGCAATCTTCTTTGAAGATTTCTCTGACCAATTTCTCATGCACAAACTGCCCCTCAATGACATCACCCAAAAGCACAGATTAAATTTTTACATGTATGCTGATGACACCCAACTCTACCTCTCCACCTCCTCTCTTGGCTTTCTCCACTGTGGCTAAATTATCAAATTGCTCATCCAGTATTCAGTATTGTATGATCAGGACTTTTCTCCAATTAAATATTGCAAAGACTGAAATCATATTTCTAGTTCCTGCTCTAACTTTGTTCCTTTTGCAACTGACACCATCTCTCTCCCTGTTGATAGTCTGAAATTAACTCAGTCATTTTACTGCCTTGGGATCATATTCAATCAAGAGATGAACTTATAACCAAATATTCACACCATCACTACAGCCCCCTATTTCCACCTCCCTAACTTTGTTCATCTTTGCCCCTCTCTCAGCTCCTCTGCTGCTGTAACCCTCTTTCACGCCTTTGTAACCTCTAGACGTGACTATTCAAATGCACTACTGGCTGGTCTTCCACATGCTACCCTCTGTAAACGTCAAGTCGTCCAAAACTCTGCTGCCTGTGTCTTAATTCACAGTAAGTCCTTCATCTGTCACCTCTGTGCTTGCTCAATTTTAAAATTCTCATTCTTGTTTTCAAATCCCTCCATGGCCTTGTCCCTCCCCATCTCTGTATTCTCCCATCAGCCTTGTAGTCTTCAGAGATACCTGCATTCATTGAATTCTGTTCTCTTTAGCATCTCCATTTTAGTAGCTGCACCATTGGTGGTGTCCCTTCAGCTGCCAAGGTCCTAAGATCTGAAAATTCCTCCTATATCTCTCCACTTCTCTTGCCTCTGTTCTTTAAAAGACTCTGTAAAACCTATGTCTTTGACCAAGCTTTTGGTTGCCTGATCTGTTTTTTTTGTCATATTTTAATTTATAATGCCGCTGGAAAGCAAGTTGGAATATTTTATCATATAAAAAGTGTTGTATTAATCCAAGTTTTTGTTGCTGTGCGCTGAAAATTGAAGCTCATCCCTTATATATATCCCTTATAGATACTTGTTGCAGTGGCCAGGAGTGAGGATCCTTCGTCGCCATGAACTTGATGCATTCCTTGCACAGGCTTTATCTCCCAAACTTTATGAACCAGATCAGCTGCAGGAACTTAAGGTAGTCAACACAGTTGCTTACATGTTTTTTTCTAATTTAATTAGCTTGTTCAGAGATGTTATAACACACCTCTGGAGCAGGTGTGACTTGAGCCCAGGCTGCAACAATGAGGTTGCTTATTCAATTAAAAACAAAGGACATTAGATAAAACTGAATTTATGATTTATTAATTTGCATTGAATTTGCATGTTTAGTTTATTACAATGAAATAAATAAAGACTAAATAGGAAATTAGAAACGCATGATTTTCTGAAGAATGCCCTAAGTGAAATTGTGACCAAGTGCTTTCTCTTCATTTTGTGACATATTGCAGTTTTAACATGTTTAATTTGTTTATATCACTGCAATCCTTGTTTGGCAAAATGAAAACTGTGCCTCTGTTCATGTAAATACTAAGTTAATTTACTGTCCTGAGTAAGATGTTGAAGGGGCTGATGCTGAGTGAATATACTTGAATTTGCATCTCAGATTGCATATGACGCTGCAGTCTTTCTGCTGCAATGGACTTGTTAACGTCATTGAGGTCCATGGGTTCAAACAGGCAGTGACTGCTTAGGTAGAAAATTGACTGAGTAACAAAGCAGAGAGTAAGGACGAACTGCTGCTGTGGTGTTGAAACCGCTGCTCTTTTTGATAAATCTTAATAGTCTAGAATTCAGTATGGCATAATTTCAAAGCTTAAAAATGGTACAAAATTCAAGTGCCGGGCACAGTGACAGCAAAAATAGACCTCTGGAGTGTATAGACTGGTGAAATAGACAGTTACATGACCATTGAAATCTAACACTGAAAAGATGTGAAGTGACTAATTTTGCTCGGAAGAGTGAGGTGTGCAGCATGAACTAAGTTGATCAATTCTACATGGCATGTGGGGGTGCACTTACACAAAATTGAAAGTAACAAGTTAGCTAAGAAGGCTGTAAGAAAGGTCTTTATATGTGAAGCAAGAAGGTGATGCTAACCTCACGAAGCACAAGTTGGACCCAGCTGTAGTGACCAATCAGAGCACCATTCAAAGAAGAACGTGAGAGTGAGTGCAGAAGAGATTTACTGAAATATTACTGAAGTGAAAGATCATTTTCTTCGGGAAAGTAGAGCAGTTGCAGTTTTTGACCTTGCTGAAGAGAAGGTGAAAGGCAGTTTAACAGATATGTTCAAAATCACAGAGTTTTAATGGAGTAAATAGGAGAAACTGTTTCTGGTAGCCAAAGGATCAGATGTCAGAGGACAGGATATTTGACAAATGGACAGGGGATATGTGGGAATTTTAAAATTTTATGATGTCATTGGACTTTCATTGGCCGGAAGAGTAGTGAATAAAATTCAGTAATGCCTTTCAGAAGGAATTCTGATAAATACTTGAATTAGGAAAAATTGCAGGGAGATGGGGAAATGACAAGACAGTGGAACTAATTGAAAAGCTTTTTGAAAGCACTCACACAGACATGTCGGGCAGAATTGCGTCCTATGTTGTTACATTCTAATTGCAACTGATCCCCAAGTATCCTACCATTTACATTGGAATCTCCCAAATTTAAAACAGGTGTAAGTAATTATGAACAATCTGGATCAAAGAAAACACAAAGGCTCTACTTTTATTTTTGAGCCTAAAAATGAGATTTCAGCTCCTTTTTAAAATTATTCATGCAGGTTTGGCATAGCATGTTTAACAACCTGCAATGTTCTCAATTTTTCTGTGTCTTATTACTGTCAGTTCAGAAATCTGAATCAGGAGTTTGTCCAGTGAGACTTGAAAATCTCGTTGCCAAATTGAGAAACGTCTGAACAAACACAGATTTGCATATGCTCAGCTTTGAGAGCTGGGGAGAAAGTGTCAGTCGAGGAAATTTGTTTAGATTTACTCAGAAGATCAATGCAATTTGGTACATCCTCATTACTCATCTACACCCAGAATTCTATAACCTTTTAAGCCACATAATTTTATGAACTCCCAGTTACAATGCAAAGGAAATACCTGGTCAGGATATTTAGTTTTTTACAATAAAAATCTGTTATGTCATCAAGTGCATCTGGCAGAAGTCACAGAGCATCACTATTAACCCACATCCAGAAACATGTAAAAGGAAGCCAAAGGTATAAAACCAAAATGTTTTGTTGGAAATCTGGAACAAAATAGAAACTACCAAGCTCATCAGAACTGCGCAAAGTTAGAAATAGTTTTTAAGCACGTGAAATGAGGGAGGCTGGTAAAAGGGAAAGGAGAAGGTCTGTAATAGGGCAAGAGACAGGTGATGTATTTGGTCTTGGTCTTTTTTTTTATCTTGTTTCAGCTTTGTATCTACAACTTCATTCATTATTTCCATTATTTTGCCATTCACAACTCTCCTATTCACAATTTGATGCTGTACTGCCCCATTGCCACTCCCTTTAGTGTTTCTTTGCATTTTGGCATTTTAAATCTTGTAAATGTATAGTCTGTCACCATTTCATCCTAACCTCTAAATGCAGTTATTTCCATTTTGGATCAGTTTTGCGTAAAATTTAATGAAACAACTTTGAAAAAGAATTGTTCAGTGTTAATATTTTGAAGACTATTGAAGCTTAGACAATGTTAAATTGACAACTCAAGATCATGGTTTTATCTTTCAAAAATTACAATTACATGATTTTGCTTTAAACATGCTTTTTTCAGACCGGTTCTGTAGCAAGGTAGCAAGAATTTTAAGAGCACTTCTGCTGAAAATATTTGTGAAAAGCCATTTCAAATTAAACTAAATTTGCCGGTTATTTTTTAAAAAAATTAGTTTTACTAGTTGTGTGGTTTGGAAAATTTCCTCTGAGAATGCCCGTCATTTTTCTACTTTTAATCAACTAATTTGAGATTTGGTAATAAGAAATAATATAAATATTCAATGGTTAGTATCTGACAGATAATTCTTTGAAGGACTGTGTCTAGGAAGTCACAGTGAAATAATCTCAATTGATACCATGGGCCCTAAATATTAACCCTGTGAGCAGAGATTTGGTGTAGGGTTATGAAGGACTTTTAAAAAGGACAGGATTTCTCCATTGAACTGGAAAAGCTTGCATAATATTTAAATGTTGAACATTGCTTGCATACCTGCTGTTTACTGTTTAAGTAATGGACTATACACAAACCAGTGTGACCTTTGAATGAAGAGAAATCACATACTTGGTCCCACGATAGTGTTTTGAGGTGAAAGTGTGGTATACCTTCAGTGTCATATGGAGGGACTTACAGGGTTTTGACTCAACAGTACTGAAGGAATGGCAATACATTTCAAAATCTGTAGGTTGAGGGGCTTGAAGAGGAATTGCTGGTGGTGGTGGCCCCATCTATCTGCTGCCCTTCTAGATGTTTGTGGTCACAGGTTTGCGAGGTGCTGTCTGAAGAGACTTGTTGAATTTCTGCATCTTGTGGATAGTACAGATTGCTGCTCTAGAGCATTGCTGGTGGAGGGAGTAAATGTTTATGGACATGGTGCCAGTCAAGTGGGCTGCTTTTTCCTGGATGAGCAGCTTACCTTCAAGACTGCAGCAGCAAATTGGGTTGCCGTATTGTGTGGACAGCCTCCTGGAGCATATAACCAACCTATCTTGGAGTTCTAATTTGGAAGAACTTCAGTAATTGTAGTTACAGCTAGATGGTTATGGTTAGATTAACAATTAAACATGACAGAAATGACATTAAGGCTTACCAAAACTGAAGTGCATGATTTTACAAGACTTGGCAATGTATGCTGAGAACACTCACTTGTTTTAGTCCTGTTGTAAATCATAATCCTTGCATTAATTATTACATTTTTTAAAATGTCCTGTCTGAGTTTTAGACTTTCATTTCAAAGTTACTTAGAATTATTTCATCAGCAATTAACTGATGCATATGTACAATCATTTTTCTGTAGGATTTATATTAGTGGAGTTTAATGCTTATTACAAAATGCAAAACAAATGTAAAGTTTTACATGTTCTTCAATCTTTTTCTGAAATTGCTTTTTGTTTGTTTTGGGAATTATTGCGAATGTCCACATAATTAATCCCATTCTTTGGGTCAGTTTTGCGGCCCTGAAACGGGACCAAAGTAAGGAAGAACAGCAAAACAAAAAAGATCTCTAGCCAGTGTAGATGGAAGTCTTGCCTTCTTTCCAGTTGCCAGCCATTTAGTAGGTTGCAGAGCAGGTTGCTTGCCAGCACCTAGCAGAAAGCCTAAAGTCAGACTCTGCAGAATTTTCACTGAGCCATGTTGCCTCTGGAAGCTGTTTTTGACCATGTCCAGTGAGAAGAGGTTAGAAAGATCATGGAGGTCGGACTGAAGGCCCACAGACCTCTTGAAAAGGTTCCAGTAGAGGATTTTTGTCAGTTAAGGTGGCTTTGGAGGCAAGTTAGCATTGAGGAATGCCAGTAAGTGAGGGGATAAAAGCAGGGGAAATTACTCCATACATGGGCTAAATGTTGGACAGATTCTGATTTTTCAATGGTCTGGCTCAAGGAGTCTCATGTCTGTCTATTTAAATGCCAACAACTGAAGTTCAGACATGTTGCCAGCACTTGTACGGGATCGTTGAACCACTTGAGAAAAATAGTGGCTCCAATCCTGTTCTGTCAGTCACGTTAACTTCATTAGGAATAATTAAGTTGTGTGCACACACTCCTCCAGCATTGTGACCGTCCAGTGGAAAATCCTGTTTCCCGGCAGCCTGGTAACAGAAGTGGGATCACTGTGTGGTATCAGTCCTGTTTTCAGTGGCAAAATCTGATCCCTCTTCTGGTTGTACAAGTGGTTTCCTACTGTACTAGTGATGCAGAGTCTGAACTAAAAATACAAAGAATTTGATTTCAGAGTTTTGCATGTCAGCTTAATAACGTAAATTCAATTCACAAGTAAGCCTATTAACTGTTAGATTGTTGTTTTGAAAGAAAAATCCCCAACTGGCTACTGATGTCCTCTGGGAAAGAAAATTTGTTGTTGTCAGTTATTTTGCTCTGTATGTATAAATGTCATAAACTCTTAACTGCCATGTGTAGTGGCTACATAGTGATGTAAGAAAGGCCCATAATTGTCTACTGAGGAAAACTGGGCAATAAGCATTGGCCTAGCCAAAGGTATCCACACCCTAAGAATTCACTTCAATAATCTTAATGTGGAATCAAGATAATGAAGTTACTGTACAGGACTGTCTTCCAGTAAACACCAAAACATGTAGGCTAGAATATCTCAACATCTGTGGATCACCATACATACCAATTTCAATCAAGAATGTGTTGACAACAGCCAGATAACTGATGGTAGGATGAAACTCCATTTAACATATGTATTAGTATACCTATCTGTATTCTGGTGAAGCCTATTATTTGAGTTCAAGAGAGAAGCTTGTATCTTCAGTCAAAAGTGCCAAGTGGATGATCCCATTGGTTTCCTCTAGAAGTTGGTAGTATGCATATATTATTGCCAAACAATTCATGTCAGTTTATCCCCTTGTGCTTCTTTTTCCAGATTGAAAGCCTAGATCCCCGTGGTATCCAACTTGGAGCACTGTTTATGAGCGGGATTGATATGGCGTTATTTGCAAATGATGCATGTGGGCAGCCAATTCCGTGGGAGCATTGTTGCCCATGGATGTACTTTGATGGCAAGCTTTTCCAAAGTAAGCTTATAAAAGTGAGCCGGGAAAAGGTGCCCTTGATTGACCTCTGCGATGGTCAGGTATGAACAATTAAGATACTAATGAGAATATTTTGATCCTTGTTTGATAATTTATATATTTTTGTACACTTACTGATAGGTATTGAATTGAGGCTGGAAGGATCAACTTTAGAAAATAAATGCAATGGCAGTTAATATTTTTAATTGCATCTGTTTATGTGGTATTAGAGACAATTCTGAAGTAGTTTCATTTGTACAATAAAAAACAAGACGAGCTCAATATCTTACAGGGAGTAGGAGTGCTGCCTGAAGCTGCCACGGGTAATTGAACTATTCTGAGTACAGAACCATATGGAACAGAATAATCAACAGCCCCATTCTTGAGCTGAAATGAGTTGAACCAAGGTGGGGAAAATCAGTCAATGTTACTGATTCTAATTGTTGACTAGTGATTAATTTGAGTAAGGGGGTGTGTTGTGAATGTCTGGACCACATCAAACCTGGCTGTGAGACCACTTCGCCACCATTTGAACAAATGATGAATACTTACTATCATAACTTGTTCATGAAGCTGTCCCTTCGCTTAAGTGCTGGAAGGCTGGAGGCATCAGCAGATATAAATACACACATTTTCTGACTTCAAAGTAAATTGATCACTGGTGTATTTTGTATGTGTATGCTACAAGATATTCACATTTGTATAAATTGTGAAATATCTTGACAGCTTTTTTATGCCATCAGTTTTTTGAATAGACTTAGTACACTGGGGTCTTTTTCTCCTTCAGATGAAATGAAAATTACAAATTAATCATTTTTGAAATTAAGTAGATATATTTAATCCAGGGCTGTATTAGGATAGCAGTTCCTAAATGGAAATGTTTGGGGTTTGCGGAGAATAGTGCATGAAGAGGACACGAGCAATCATTAATAAGTAATGCATGCAATTCATATTGTTCTGAGTACAGAACCATATGGAACAGAATAATCAACAGCCCCATTCTTGAGCTGAAATGAGTTGAACCAAGGTGGGGAAAATCAGTCAATTTCAATTTCACTGTTACCATTATTGCAATTCTTTCAGCTTCTTTAGGCTGATTTCTTGCCTGTCTGGCAGGTATTTCGAATATTCTTCCATGTAAATGTGTTTCTTTCAGTTAAAAATTTGAGTTGTTTTCCTCTTGGTCTGTTCATTTGTTCAGCATATTGTTTGAAAACACTCATGAGGTTTGTGTGTGGCTGCTATTATGAAACAATGGAAAAATAACCGCACATCAATGACCACCTGACTCTGCTTCAAAAAGTTATTAAACTGTTCTTTGTCCTGAGTTCCCGCTGTTGAACTCTTCACAAGCCCGTGGAGACTCATGATATGTGGAAGATATGGATAAATAGCTCTCCTTTTAAAATGTATCAACGTCAATAGTGACTTTATTGTCTAGTGCTCTGCATCTTCCTGAAAAGCTTATTTTTCCCCTGCATGGATTTCATATTGCTTCATGTTTGCTATCATTTTAAATTGAGTGTTAGGTTTATAAAGGCTTGCAAACATGAGTTCCTGATATTTTCACAGAATAAAATAAATTTATGTTTTACTTCCTCCAAAGCATTTCTGCAAAATAGGCCCTATTCTACCCTGCCTCCAGACCAACCTCAAGCAACCTGACCACAAGCCGAACCTCTAGTTGTAATCTGAAGGGAATTATTCATCTTGCATCTAGTTTGCATCCCATACACAGGAGAGGAGGGGTTTGTAGTTTACCTGTAGGTTCATGATACAATGTGTGTAACATCTAGAAAACTTGACTGCTGTTGAGACATTAACCGCCTCAACCTCCCCACCCCTCTCACCCACTCCAACCTCTCCCCTGCAGAACGGGCTGCCCTCCGCTCCCTCACCTCCAACCCCAACCTCACCATCAAACCCGCAGACAAGGGTGGCGCAGTCATAGTATAGCGCACTGACCTCTACATCGCCGAGGCCAGACGCCAACTCTCCGACACCTCCTCCTACCGCCCCCTTGATCATGACCCCACACTCGAGCACCAAACCATCATCTCCAACACCATTCACGACCTCATCACCTCAGGGGACCTCCCACCCACAGCCTCCAACCTCATTCTTCCCGAACCCCATACGGCCCGTTTCTGTCTCCTTCCCAAAATCCACAAACCTGCCTGCCCTGATCGACCCATCGTCTCAGCCTGTTCCTGCCCCACCGAACTCATCTCCACCTATCTGGACTCCATTTTCTCCCCTTTGGTCCAGGAACTCCCTACCTACGTCCGTGATACCACCCACGCCCTCCACCTCCTCCAGAACTTCCATTTCCCTGGCCCCCAACACCTCATTTTCACCATGGACGTCCAGTCCCTATACACCTGTATTCCGCATGCAGATGGCCTCAAAGCCCTCCGCTTCTTCCTGTCCCGCAGGCCCGACCAGTCCCCCTCCACTGACACCCTCATCCGCCTAGCCGAACTCGTCCTCACCCTCAACAACTTCTCTTTCGATTCCTCCCACTTCCTACAGACAAAGGGGGTGGTCATGGGCACCTGCATGGGCCCCAGCTATGCCTGCCTCTTTGTAGGTTATGTGGATCAGTCCCTCTTCCGCACCTACACAGGCCCCAAACCCCACCTCTTCCTCCGTTACATTGATGACTATCGGCGCCGCCTCTTGCTCCCCAGAGGAGCTCGAACAGTTCATCCACTTCACCAACACCTTCCACCCCAACCTCAAGCTGACCTGGGCCGTCTCCAACACATCCCTCACCTTCCTGGACCTCTCAGTCTCCATCTCAGGCAACCAGCTTGCAACTGATGTCCATTTCAAGCCCACCGACTCCCACAGCTACCTAGAATACACCTCCTCCCACCCACCCTCCTGCAAAAATTCCATCCCCTATTCCCAATACCTCCGCCTCCGCCGCATCTGCTCCCACGATGAGGCATTCCACTCCCGCACATCCCAGATGTCCAAGTTCTTCAAGGACCGCAACTATCCCCCCACAGTGGTCAAGAACGCCCTTGACCGCGTCTCCTGCATTTCCCGTAACACATCCCTCACACCCCGCCCCCGCCACACCCGCCCAAAGAGGATCCCCCTCGTTCTCACACACCACCCCACCAACCTCCGGATACAACGCATCATCCTCCGACAATTCCGCCATCTACAATCCGACCCCACCACCCAAGACATTTTTCTATCCCCACCCTTGCCTGTTTTCCAGAGAGACCACTCTCTCCGTGACTCCCTTGTTCGCTCCACACTGCCCTCCAACCCCACCACAACCGGCACCTTCCCCTGCAACCGCAGGAAATGCTACACTTGCCCCCACCTCCTCCCTCACCCCCATCCCAGGCCCCAAGATGACTTTCCATATGAAGCAGAGGTTTACCTGCACATCTGCCCATGTGGTATACTGCATCCACTGTACCCCGTGTGGCTCTCTCTACATTGGGGAAACCAAGCGGAAGCTTGGGGACCGCTTTGCAGAACACCTCCACTCGGTTCACAATAAACAACTGCACCTCCCAGTCGCGACCCATTTCAACTCCCCCTCCCATTCTTTAGATGACATGTCCATCATGGGCCTCCTGCAGTGCCACAATGATGCCACCCAAAGGTTGCAGGAACAGCAACTCATATTCTGCTTGGGAACCCTGCAGCCCAATGGCATCAATGTGGACTTCACCAGCTTCAAAATCTCCCTTTCCCCCACCGCATCCCAAAACCAGCCCAGTTCGTCCCCTTCCCCCACTGCATCCCAAAACCAGTCCAGCCTGTCTCTGCCTCCCTAACCTGTTCTTCCTCTCACCCATCCCTTCCTCCCACCCCAAGCCGCACCTCCATTTCCTACCTACTAACCTCATCCCGCCTAGCGAGTTTTGAGAAGATTTGTTGTACCTCAGGTTGAGGTTCTGGGAGTGAGTTTGCTCGCTGAGCTGGAAGGTTCATTTTCAGACGTTTCGTCACCATTCTAGGTAACATCATCAGTGAGCCTCCGACGAAGCGCTGGTGTTATGTCCCGCTTTCTATTTATCTGGTTAGGTTTCCTTGGGTTGGTGATGTCATTTCCTGCGTTGGTGATGTCATCTTCTGTTCTTTTTCTCAGGGGGTGGTAGATTGGCTCCACATCAATGTGTTTGTTGATGGAATTCCGGTTGGAATGCCATGCTTCTAGGAATTCTCATGCGTGTCTCTGTTTGGCTTGTCCTAGGATGGATGTGTTGTCCCAATCAAAGTGGTGTCCTTCCTCATCTGTATGTAAGGATACGAGTGATAGTGGGTCATGTCGTTTTGTGGCTAGTTGATGTTCATGTATCCTGGTGGCTAGCTTTCTGCCAGTTTGTCCAATGTAGTGTTTGTCACAGTTCTTGCAAGGTATTTTGTAGATGACGTTTGTTTTGCTTGTCTGTATAGGGTCTTTTAAGTTCATTAGCTGCTGTTTTAGTGTGTTGGTGGGTTTGTGGGTTACCCTGATGCCAAGAGGTCCGAGTAGTCTTGCAGTCATTTCGGAAATGGCTTTGATGCAGGGGAGAGTGGTTATGGTTTCTGAGCCCGTTTTGTCTGTTTGTGTTTGTTGCTGAGAAATCAGCGGACTGCGTTCATAGGGTACCCATTCCTTTTGAATACACTGTATAGGTGATTTTCCTCTACTCTGCATAGTTCCTCTGTGCTGCAGTGCAGTGGCTCGTTGGAATAATGTTCTAATGCAGCTTCGTTTGTGGGTGTTGGGATGGTTGCTCCTGTAGTTCAGTATTTGGTCCGTATGTGTTGTTTTCCTGTAGACGCTGGTTTGAAGTTCCCCATTGGCTGTTCGCTCTACTGTGACATCTAGGAATGGCAGTTTGTTGTTGTTTTCCTCCTCTTTTGTGAATGTTATGCCAGTAAAGGGTATTATTGATGGTCTTGAAGGTTTCCTCTAATTTGTTTTGTTTAGTGATGACAAAGGTGTCATCCACATAGCGGACCAAAAGTTTGGGTTGGATGATTGGCAGAGCTGTTTGTTCGAGCCTCTGCTAAGAACCCTGATATCAGAGATCCCATGGGTGTACTGTTGGTTTGTCTGTAGGTTTTGTTATTGAAAGTGAAGTGGGTGGTGAGGCACAGGTCCACTAGCTTGATGATGTTGTCCTTGCTGATGAGGTTTGGTGGTGTCTGGTGTATGTGTCTTCTGTTCTTCCAATAGTGTCATCAGTGCTTCTTTGGCCAGTTTGATGTTGATGGATGTGAACAGGGCTGTTACGTCAAAAGAGACCATTATTTCATCCTCTTCTATCTTGGTGTCTTTGGTGTTCAGGAATTCTTGGGTGGAGGGAATGGAGTGGCGGGAGTCTTCTACTAGGTGTTTTAGTCTTTGGTGTAGTTCCTTAGCTAATCTGTAGGTTGGTGTTCCAGGTAGCGACACGATGGGTCTGAGGGGGGCTCCTGGTTTGTGTATTTTTGGTAGTCTGTAGAAGCGTGGTGTGTTGGATCCATCTGGTTTCATTTTTTGGAAGTCTCTCTTGTTTAATTCTCCAGATTTTTGAAGTTTTTTGAGTAAGGCTGTGATTCGGATCACCGAATCATCCAACCCAAACTTTGGGTCCGCTATGTGGATGACACCTTTGGCATCACTAAACAAAACAAATTAGAGGAAACCTTCAAGACCATCAATAATACCCTTTACTGGCATAACATTCACAAAAGAGGAGGAAAACAACAACAAACTGCCATTCCTAGATGTCACAGTAGAGCGAACAGCCAATGGGGAACTTCAAACCAGCGTCTACAGGAAAACAACACATACGGACCAAATACTGAACTACAGGAGCAACCATCCCAACACCCACAAACGAAGCTGCATTAGAACATTATTCCAACGAGCCACCACACACTGCAGCACAGAGGAACTACGCAGAGCAGAGGAAAATCACCTATACAACGTATTCAAAAAGAATGGGTACCCTATGAACACAGTCCACCGATTCCTCAGCAATAAACCCAAACAAACAGACAAAACGTGCTCAGAAACCACAACCACTCTCCCCTACATCAAAGACATTTCCGAAATGACTGCCAGACTACTCGGACCCCTTGGCATCAGGGTAACCCACCAACACACTAAAACAGCAGCTAATGAACTTAAAAGACCCTATACAGACAACAAGCAGAACAAACGTCATCTACAAAATACCTTGCAAGAACTGTGACAAACACTACATTGGACAAACTGGCAGAAAGCTAGCCACCAGGATACATGAACATCAACTAGCCACAAAACAACATGAGCCACTGTCACTCGTATCCTTACATACAGATGAGGAAGGACACCACTTTGATTGGGACAACACATCCATCCTAGGACAAGCCAAACAGAGACATGCATGAGAATTCCTAGAAGCATGGCATTCCAACCGGAATTCCATCAACAAACACATTGATTTGGAGCCAATCTACCACCCCCTGAGAAAAAGAACAGAAGATGACATCACCAACACAGGAAATGACATCACCAACCCAAGGAAACCTAACCAGATAAATAGAAAGCGGGACATAACACCAGCGCTTCGTCGGAGGCTCACTGATGATGTTACCTAGAATGGTGACGAAACGTCTGAAAACGAACCTTCCAGCTCAGCGAGCAAAGTCACACCCTCATCCCACCTCCTTGACCTGTCCGTCTTCCCTGGACTGACCTATCCCCTCCCTACCTAGCCACCTATACTCTCCTCTCCACCTATCCTCTTTGCTCTCCATCTTTGGTCCGCCTCCCCCTCTCTCCCTATTTATTCCAGTCCCCTCACCCCATCCCCCTCTCTGATGAAGGGTCTAGGCCCGAAACGTCAGCTTTTGTGCTCCTGAGATGCTGCTTGGCCTGCTGTGTTCATCCAGCTTCACACTTTATTATTTAGTTTGTATACCATTTTTTTTGTATGTAAGGCAAGCATTTTATTAATTGGCACTTATGAGACCAGGAGTGTGCCGTGGTTGATCAAATTATTCCAGTTAATAAAGAGGTCCACAAAACAATGTAAAAACGTTCACTAAGTAATAGAAACATAATGCAGGGGGTATACACGTCACTTTTATACATTATCTACCACTTAAATAATAATGCAACTTTGCCTTAAATAAAACTTAACAGGAGTGAGCCTTCTCACTCACACCCTGACTATTGGAACATTACAGAGATCACAATAATAGCGTAAACTTCTGGTATTTCAGGTATATAATTTTTGCCAGTTTACCAAGTGTGCCAGTTCAAAAGGTGCTGATTAAAACAAAATTTGTTGTACTTCATCTGATGCTTTGGGGATCAGGCAAAATGCAGGCAGTTGAGAATGGATTCTGTACTTAGAATCTGTACTATTTTGTGATTAATTATAGGCTGATCAAGCTGCGAAACTTGAGAAAATGCGTCAGAGTATTCTGGAAGGCTTAAACCTTTCCAGGCAAGCTCATCCCATTGCTTATCCTCCTCCAGCCATGCATTTTTATCCAGCTGCAGTTTATCCGAGACCCGTTGGACCAATCCTTACACATCACGGTAGAGGGAGAGGCTTGGGTGGTAAGCAGCATTACTGTTCTGTCTGTACTGAAGCTGAAATCTCAGCAATGTTTTACCCAGCAATGACTTTGTATCGTCTATAACATTTTAACCTGATGTGTGGGGAATTGATTGTTCGGCGTAATTGAATATCTCACTTTTGGTTTTGGCTTGTCTAGTTACATGGTCAAAATTAACAGGTTAAATAGCTACGATGGGAAGCTTGATGTCTCTTTGTGTCTAAGCGACATTCTGATTTATTTTAATTCCCGTAATGTACTATTTCCTAGATTTGCATTTAGATAACTGTAGCTAGCATTCACGTGAGGAGTCATGGTAGATTAATATTCAATCAACTCCAAAACATTATGATATCCTCAAGTTCTTGATTTTTAAGCTTTCTATCCAGTAGTAATTATTCAGTCAAAAAATAACAGTGCCAGTAACTTGCTTTTCACGGTGCCTTTTGATTTATTAAAATGTCATGGCAATTTGTTGCATTCAGAATCTTAAAATGTGTGTTACCATAGAACCACAGAACCCCTACAGTGTGGAAGCAGGCCCTTTGGCCCAACAAGTCCACACTGACCCACAGAGCATCCCACCCAGACCCATTCTTCTATAAACCCACCTAACCTACACATCCCTGGACACTATGGGCAATTTGGCATAGCCAGTCCACCTACCCTGCGCATTTTGTGGTTTGGGCTGTGGTAAGAAACTGGAGCACCCAGAGGAAACTCATGCAGACACGGGGAGAATGTGCAAACTGCACACAGATCGTCACCCAAGGGTAGAATCGAACCCGGGTCCCTGGCGTGAGGCAGCAGTGCTAATCACTGAGCCACAATGCCGTCCCAAAATGACCATCTTAAGTTATCTTATTTATGATCTATTTTCTAAATTATAAATGTTTTCCAGAGAAATCTTCCATTGAGTTTGTACTTTTGAAAGGAGTATCATTTAAAACATTACCGAATAGAAGGGATTTGGGAGTATTTTAAAAAGCCAAAAATGATTGTTTGATTTGGGTGGGAGGTGAGGAAATATACCTGTGCTCCATCCTCTCCATTTCTGCTTTTAATACATGAGGAGATTGTGTGTCTCCATTTTAACATATTTGTATTTTTAACCACTGTTTTGGGAAAAGGCCAGCAAACAAAAGGACATAAGATAGCTGCGTCTATCAGGTATGTACTTTTACAACTCTGATTGTGGTCGAGGTGGAATAGAATTGCTTCCTGCGGACCTAACAAAGTTGCTTGTTAACATGTGTGGTCCCGTCAGTGAGCCCCCTATTTATGTTCCTCAATCTCCTCTGGAACCTCTGACTCTTCCCATGATTTCCCAACTCTTAACTCTTTTTTTTAAAACCAACGCACTAGAATCAACCCATCAGCCACCCTGGACCCAATATCTGCTAACAAATTCCAAACTCACCTGCTCCTAATCTGTAAACCTATTGTGTTTACTGCTCTATGAGGTAGGCAGGTTTATAAATCAGGCTTGCTTCTGGGTGAGGGCTCATATTTCTTTTCTAATAAAAAGACGTGCCATGTTAAAACATCATGGTTTTCAAAGAAATTATTATTATTATTATTATTATTATATTATAATTCTCTGTGACTCCCGTAACTCTGAAGGTCTACCGTAATGAATCTTGGACCATTATGTCTGTTCCAACCCTTTGTTAGAACAAAGGAGAGATTATAGAAATTAGGCCTGTTTTCTCCATGCACATTGATTTTTGTTGATACTTATTAGTTGCTGATGGACAGATTTATGATTTCACAGATACTGAGGATGTACTGTATTTGGAGTTAGGCCACAGATCTACCATGATCTCCTTGATTGGTGGAATGGGCTCAAGGTGCTGAATGGCCGACTCCTGTTCATTTGTAATCTAAAACAAATCCCTTTGTTCTGTGCTGTCTACATTTCCTTTTGTTTCAGCTGCTTCTCATTATGTTGAGTCTATTTTTGAGCCCATCTGCCCAAGGATCAAGGCTAAAGTTTGTTCTTTGATGTTGGCACCGTAACTGCTGATCAGTGCCAGTGCCTAATTTCAGTGTTTGTTAGAAGGCTTATATTCTTTGCAGGAATAGAACTCCATGAAACCAATATGTTCTATCTTTTTATATCTCTGCAGTGAACTTAATATTATCAAGCTATTCAAATGCAATATGTGCACTCCCTGTGTTTTGGTTCAATAGAGGACATATTGTCTCCCCATTAGAGAACTGGACTTGAGCAGAGAATTTCCCCTCTGTGCTTGACTGACTATCATGCTTAATGTCCGTTTATAAAAGAAAGCTTTGGAGTTGACGAGCAGATTTTGGTAAATATCTTCCAGTGCATACCGCAAATCACCTTTGTTTGGAGAAACTAATTCTGACTGAGCGACAAGGTTGTTCTGGTCTGTGACTTGTGCCAGATGACTTAATCTCCTGGATTAGCAGAGATAACAACTACCGCTGATGCTGGAGTCAGCGTCAACATAGTGCGGAGATGGAGGTACACGGCAGGCCAGGCAGTACCAGAGGAACAGGAAAGTCGATGTTTCGGGTCAGGACCCTTCTTCAGAACTCGGGAGGAGGAAGGGAACTGAGAAATAAATGGAGGGAGGAGGGGTGGGACTGGGGGAAGGTTGTTGGGATGGAGATAGGTGGATGCAGGTAGGGAGTAGTGGGGATTGGTCAGTAGAAAGGGTGTGGTGGATAGGAAGGAAGGAAGATGGACGGATTGTGTCAGGTCAAGGAGATGGGAGGGAGGAGGGGTGGGACTGGTGGTGGGATGGTGATAGATGGGTGCAGTGCAAGTGAGGTCCCTTCCCACTGACCAATCCTCGCTAACCCCTACCAATCCCCACTACATGCTGCCTGCATCCACCTATCGCCATCCCACTTCCCCACCACCAGCCCCACTCTTCCTCCCTCTTGCCTCCTTGTCCTGACACAACCTTCCTCCCCATCTATCTACCCCACCCTTCCCACTGACCAATCCCCACTACCCTCGACCTGCATCCACCTATTACCATCTCATCTACCCTCCCCCAGCCCCAGCTGCCCTCCTTCTATTTATTTCCCAGCTCCCTGCCCCCTCCCAGGTTCTGATGAAGGGTCCCAACCTGAAGTGTCAACATCTTGGTCCTCTGATGCTGTCTGCCCTGCTGTGTTCCTCCAGCTCCATGCTGTGTTGACACTGATTTAATCTCCTGTTCAGTTTTTTTGGCACTGTTGATGACCTATAATATCTTTAATGCTGGTATTAATCCGGATCAAATTCAGCATCAAATCATAGTTGCATCTTTACAGTTGCACAACCCACAGATTATATGATTGCTTCTGAAAGTGATTAGGTAATGTGTTCATCTAGAATTTTTGGTGACTTCATATCATAGAATCCCTACAATGTGGAAACAGGCCGTTTGGCCCAACAGGTCCACACTAACCCTCTGAAGAATATCCCAGACCCATCCCGCTACCCTGTACCTGTAACTCTGCATTTCCTGTGACTAATGCACCTAACTTACATAATCCTGAACACTATGGGCAATTTAGCATGACAGTCTACCTAACCCCCACATCTTTGGACCATGGGAAGAAACCAGAGCACCTGGCGGAAACGCGTGGAGTATGTGCAAACTCCAAAAGACAGTCGCCCAAGGAATCAAACCCAGGTTCTTGGTGCTATGAGACAGCCGTGCTAACCACTGAGCCACTGCGCCGGCCCTCCTTTTCTTCCCTTCAGTTCCCCCTTTTTGTTTTAACAATATACTGAAACATTACTGGGAAACGTTTTTGTTTGTTTCTATGTTATGCAAAATAATAGAAGTATCAGAGCAGAGAACTGTTGAGTCACTAGTTGATGGCTGTCTGAAATGAAATTATTTTGCTAGACTTAACTTATTCTTTATTGTCGAATGCAAAACTGCTTTTATTTAACAAAAAAATGTCAGATGCACTCGGGCCACACAAATTCCTGTTTTTTTAATCCCCTGTTTTCTGTTCATTCATTGGATGTGGGCATTTCTTGCAAAGTCAACTTTCCTTGCTCATACCTTAACTGCTGTTGAGAAGAAGTGATGAGCAACTTTTATTGTACACCTTTTGGTGTGCTGTTGAGTAAGAAGTTCCTCATGTTTTCTCCATTGAAGTTGTGGCACGTTGGAGCAGGTTCTTCAAACTTTTTTACATCCGTTAAATGCTTGACATAGTGCATAAGGCTGTGTGTGGAAAATTAAAAAAGCATACTATTCTCTCATTCTAATTTTCAGCACAATTGTTTGGCCATTCCAAAAAAAGTTTATTTCACTTGCTTTGACAAAAATTGTATGCAATTATTCGATTTAATCTTGCCATACTTTATAATTTAACTGCTTTTTGATGGTTAACTACATGTCAGTATTTTCTCGGGTATGGTTATTGGGGGTGAGTCATTCTAAGTGCATTGGTAACTATTCAAGGATCAGTATGATGTTCTCTTATAGTCTTATGAAAATATATTTAAACATGTTCATATGTTTAAGGTAAGAGTTCAAGTTGTCGGTAAACATTTAGTACGAACATTAATTTTCTATTCTTTCACCTCCAGAGAGTATCTTACCTTCATGTTGTTAAATGCACTAAAATGCTTAGCTGAGGTTTGTCAATATAGTATTATACGATTCCTCCTCATTTTGATTTACTGAAAAATGCCGAGTGGTGTAAATTATTTCTTTTGAATTTGCAGGCGTCCAGCCAATGCCCTCTCAAGGAGGTAAATTAGAGATTGCAGGGACTGTCGTAGGCCAGTGGGCAGGAAGCAAGCGTGGACGTGGCAGAACTGCCTTTCCCCTGCAGGTTGTTTCTGTTGGAGGACCAGCTAGAGGGTACGTTGGTTACAAAATATGTAATAAGCACACTGTGTAAATATATATTAAGTTGTTTTGACAGTTGAGCTTATAATATTAAACATTTCAGAAGTGAAAAAAAAGAAATTCTGAATGAATTTCCCTGTACACCAATGAACATCTCTCTTTCCAGATTGGAGAAGCTCACCAGACTATCCTTGAATTCGTCCAAAATTATAGTCATAGGCCGTTAATTTGATCCTGAGACCAAAACAGCCCTTGGAATGAGCACTGATTGTATGTCAGCAGCGCATTGTTTTTAAGCCTGTACCACCTAGTTTTCCATGATAGCCCCAAAGAGGGAGCATACCCCTGTGTGGAGGTGCTGCAAGTTGTTGACTGTTGTCCTTGTATTTTATAATATTGAAGCTTTCCAATGTCTGCTTTCAGCGAGATGAGGAAAGTTAGGTGGGATGCAGATTAACATCACTCCTATCTCAATACAATGCCATTTGATTGTAAAATCTGTTTTATTTGATTGCAATCCAAACAGACTCTGAGAATGCTGCTTAAAAAATGTAAAGTGTACAGGATCTTTATCCCAAGAAAATAGGTATGCTGCAGACACAACAGAAATAAATCAGCCAAATCTGAATGAAAGTATTGAAAGGAAATGTAGAAATATTGCATTTAACAATGAATAGTCTGTGGAAGGAAAGTCAGACATTAGCTGACACCAAAAGATGGCGCAACCCACAATCATAATAGTTTAGGAGAAAGTTAAATTGGTTGAACAGTTGGCAATCCCACCCTGAGAACTGCTTGCCAATCTGATTGTCCCAACAGCTCTAGCAATCCCAGCAGCATCAAAGCTCTGTAGTGAACTGCAAGAGGGAGCACAAAGAACATTAGTGGCTGCTTCACAATGCTGTCCTGCAGTTCCATAGCAGAGAGAGATCTGACAACGCAGGAAGGAATGTGAGAGGGCCGGCTTTTGGAGGGCTGGGGCTGTGGAAGAAGGGGCTCTGAGGTGATATTTTTTATGGGGGCTACACCTGATGCGAACAGAACAACAGTCCCTCTTCAGCATGTACACTGGTATTGTTCCCTAACTCTTGCACCAACAACTACCACTCTGCCCTCAAATTCACTTGACCCATCTCAGACACCTCCCTCCCCTTTCTTGACCACTCCATTTCCTTTTCTGGCGATAGTTTCTGACATCTACTATAAACACACAGACTCCCATAGCCACCTAGACTACGTCATCTCCCACCTTGTATCTTGCAAAAATTCCCATCCCATTTTCCCAATTCCTCCATCTCTGGCACGGTGGCTCAGTGGTTAGCACTGCAGCCTCACAGCACCAGGGACCCGGGTTCGATTCCAGCCTCGGGCGACTGTCTGTGCAGAGTTTGCACATTCTCCCCGTGTCTGCATGGGTTTCCTCCGGGTGCTCCGGTTTCCTTCCACAGCCCAAAAATGTGCAGGCTAGGTGGATTGGCCATGCTAAATTGCAGGTAGTTTTCAGGGGTGTGTGGGTTATAGGGGGATGGTCTTGGGATATATCAAGTGCGGTGTGAACCTGTTGGGCCAAAGGACCTTTTTCCACACTGTATGGCGAAGAGACGTTCCACTCCCAAGCATCCAGATGTTCTCCTTTTTCAAACAGCATTCTTTTCCCCCGTGTCATTTGGCTAGCTCACAACTGCACCTCTTCCATTCCCTGTACCACAGGTCTAAACTAAACCCTTCCCCCAAATATAATAAAGATAAGGTCCCCCTTGTCCTCATTTTCCATCCCACCAGCCTCCGCATCCAACGTGTCATCCTCAAACACTTCTGCTAACTTCATTTAGACCCCACCACACAGAATATCTTCCACTCCCCAACCCTCTCTGCTTTCCACAAGGACAATTCTCGTTGCCACTCCTTAGTTCGCGCCACCTTCCTCACCAACCATTCCACTCCATCACTCCCCACGCTGTACCTTCCCCTGTAACTGTAAAAGATGCAACACCTGCCCACGCAACACCTTCCTCACCTTCATCCAGAGCCCTAAACGGTCCTTCCTAGTGAGACATGGCTTCACCTGCATCTCCTCCAACCTAGCCTGCTGCATCCGGTGCTCCAGATGTAGTCCTGTCTACATCGGTGAGACTAGACATAGACTAATTGACTGGTTCACCAAGCATCTTCGCCTGACCAGTAATGACCAGCTTAATCTCTTGGTCACTGCCCATTTCAACTCCTACCCCCACTCCTGCTCCTTGTCCATCCTCAGCCGCCTCCAGTGTTGCAGCAATTCACAATGCACATTTGAGGAACAACACCTTATCTTCTGCCTGGGCACCCTACAGCCCGGAGGACTCAGCATTGAGCTCCCTAATTTCAAATCACCTTCCCAAACATCCCCTGGCCCCCTTTCCAGCCCTCCCACCTCTTTTCCATTCCACCTGTTGACCCTCTGTTCTAGCCACTAACCGGATTCATCCCTCCCATCAACCAACCAAGTTGCACCGGTGTCCACCTATTTCCACCATTCCCCTTTTATCTGCAGTTCCCCATATCCCCACGTCCAATCCTGAAGAAGGGTAATACCCGAAATGTTGACTTCTCCTTTCATCCAGATGCTGCCTGGCTTGCTGTATTCTTCTAGCCCCCCGTTTGTCTAACTCCCAAAGGTTGTCTGCCCAGTCACATCCACCTGCCCATGCTAGCCATATTGTGGCGACCACCAATGTAAATATTATAAATAAACCTGTTCGGATGTGTTATGACACGCCTCTGTAACAGGTAGGACTTTAACTCCGTCTCCTGGCCCTAACACTGGTAATATTCTTATGTGCCACAAGATCCCTACGTCTGTATTCTGCTATAGAGGTTTGCTAACAAGCCTAATAAACCCTTTAATTATTTAACGAATTATAGCATGGAAGCTCAGCTCAGGGGTGAGTAGGAAGGTTGGATTTTGCCTGATATATTTTACATTCTGCTCTCATCCCATCCGTCCCCTGCCAAAAACACATGTAGAAAGATTCTGTTAAATGCAGCTTAAGTGTCCATTCCAGTGGGCAAGGCCTGACCTGCTGTGTTCCTCTAGCTCCACACTGTGTTGTCTCTGATTCCAACATCTACAGTTCTTGCTATCTCTCTTAATGCATGTAATGATAAGTTTTTACCAGAACTGTACAACATAGTGTATAAAAGTAACAAAAGTATTTTTCCTAATTGTCATTGGCTTATTTAAAAATTTCAAAGTTACATTTTGGGTATGAACTTTAATCATAAATTATTTTCTTTGATCTGGATCGAGATAATAAACATTGAAGTTTTGGATTAACTTATTTATTCTTGACATTTGTCATGCTGAAGATTCATTTAAAAGTCGTGAGACCCACAAAAACAAAAGTGTTATTCTATTTTCAATCTTGTATTTTTCTGTACTAGTCACGTGTCTTAAGAAAAAGTCTCAAGTCTTTCATTTTGCCCAAGAAGAAATATTTGTCTTAGGCTTCCAGTTACATTGACCTAAGGCAATTTGTTATGCTTGTCATTCTTGCTGAATGCGTAATTATCAAACATGTTGCTCAATAGAAAATGTTTTTGAGAAATTAATTAAACATCGTTCATTTTCAATTTCTAATGACCTAGGAAGTTTTTTAAATAGCAAGAATAATGAAAACAATGTTATCCAGAGTTAAAAGCCTTGAAACCTGAAGAAATTACTAATTTAACTTTGGAAATGGCAAAGTGAACTTACTTTTAAGTTCCATACTATGCACAGGACCACACAAACTATCTTTACAGAGCCTGCAATTATCGACTCATTAGTGTCAATGGATGGAAAATCAGAGGTATTTGTGATTTTTTTGTTGCATGGAAGATTTTGCTAAGAGCTTGGTACTTGTGAAAATTCTGCACATAGTAGCTGTCATATGTCAACCTTTTTTACGTATGCCCATTAAGTTTTCCTCCCCAACATTACTTGTGAACAAAAGTACAATTCTTTGGCGTGAACCTGTTCCACTCTTACAGGACAATGTGTTCCTGATGCTATTGTCCCAATCTCATGTCTGCTGTAATGAATTAACAAAGCTTTTTATAGGATGTGCCATTACCAAGAAATCACATTTTAGCAGTCTAAATTAGATTCTGTTTCAGTATATTAAACAAAACCTTGATTATGCTTGTATCCATGTTATTTGTCATGTACAATTATGATATAGTATGGTACAAAAGGAAGCCATTCAGCCCATTAATTTTGTGCCAGCTTTTTTTGAAAAACTGTTCAATATCCCCCGTCTACTGTCTGTTCTTCCCCTTTTGGTATATACCCAAATATAAGCTACAGAGAGGGCCACAATGACTATAATTGGCTCCTGTTCATTATTAGGATTTTAAATTAAGTCTTCTCAGATAACCATGATGAAAATGTTGATGAAGTAAATGTAAAGCTGCCTTTTGAGAAATACTGGAGTTTTATGGGTTTGTGCAAATTATTAACCCATGGTAACACTAAGGATTGGGTTGAAGACAGCAGGCACTATTTTAGTTTTACTGTGCTAGTGTTTCTTAAACTTCAGTATTCCACATGCAAAGGCATTCATGAACATTTGGTCCAGCTAGGCGTATTAGAAATATTTGTAGATGTGTTTCAATGTTAGAAAGAAAGATAATAATCTATTAAAGCAAGCTAGAAAATATCGCATTTCGTGCCCCCCTTTTAAAGTTTCTCTTTTGGAGAGCATTGTTTTATAGTTACATTCACATCAGCTTTCCATTGCCATGTACAATCGGTCTTCACACAAAGGCTGAGTGTTGACCGAGCTAGCTGACGTAGACCAGGAAAGGAGTTTAGCAACAAAGACAGTTGAGAAACAGTAGCAGATGTTTAAGAAAATAGTTCTTAGCTCAGCAAAGATATACCCCAGTGAGAAAGTAGAATTCTTGAGAAAGTATAAAACATCCATAGTTAGGGAAGTTAAGGGTCGCATCAAATTGAAAGAAAAAGCATAAAATGTGGCAAATGTTAGTCATAAACCAGAGGATCGAGAAAGTTTTAAACGCCAACAAGAGATTATTGAAAAGGTAATAAAGAAGGAGAAGATGTATTTTAAGGGTGATCTTGCAAATAATATTAAGTTGGATAGCCAGACATTCTTCAGATATAATTTAGGGGTAAAAAAGTCCCCAAAGTGACTATTAGCACCTTAGGGAATGAGACTGGGGAGAAAATGGGGAACCAGGAAATGGCAAAGGAGTTGAATAAATGCTTTGCATCAGTCTTCGCAGTAGAAGCCAACATTCTATAAGATACCAAATAAAGTCATTCCTCTGTATCCACAAGGGCTCTGTTCCTGAGAACCCCTGGGAATGATTAAACAAGCTTCGCACTCATGGTTTTAAAGTAAGCATAAATAAAGGGTGAATCGCAGATATGCATGTTTTGCCCATGGAAGGTGAATTTTGTTCTGACTAATAGTTTAGCGCGGATAGGCAAATTCGTGATTTGGCTGATGCCAAGGATTTACTGTAATCAAGGAACAAAAGGAGAGGAAATATAGTAACTATCACTAGCGATTAATTACTGGGGAAATTAATGGGACAAAAGATCATCAGGTCCCCTGGGTCTGATTGCACGCATCGTACTATATTAAAAGTAGTAGTTGTAGAGATAGTGGATACACTGTAGTGTCTTTCAGGAATCTTCTGATTCTGAGAAAGTTGCAGATAATTGGAAATTGCCAATATTACACCTTAAGAGGGAAGGAGAAAAAGTCTCACCAAACTAAAAGCCAGGTAGCTTAAGATTTGTTGGGAAAATGCGACAGTCTATTACAAAGGATATAATAGGAACGCATTCAGAATTGCGTAACATGATTAGGTGGAGCAGTTCTGAAGAAGGGTCACTGGATCCAAAATGTTAACTGTGTTTTCTCTCCACAGATACTGCCAGATATGCTGAGATTTTCCAGCAATTTCTGGTTTCCTTTCTGGTTTCCAGCATCCGCAATTCTTTGGTCTTATGATTAAGTGGAGCTTAGCTTCACAAAGGGGAAATCATGCCTAACTAATTTATTGAAATTCTTTGAGAAGGTGGCAAGCAAGATAGATAAAGGGGAAGCAATGAGTGTAATATCTGCCATTTCCTGGTTCCCCATTTTCAGAAAGTGTTTGATTGGCTCCACGTACGGGGCTGTTTAATAAGATGGCCTATGGTGTTGGAGGTGATATGTTAGCATGCATAGAGGCTTGGCTAACTAATGGAAGACAGAGTTGGGGTGGGAGCATTTACAACTTGACAACCTGTAACTAGTGGAATGCAACAGGAATCATTGCTGGAGCACTAATTATTTACAACATAATTACTTGGAAAATGAATGTATTATAGCCAGGTTTGCACATGATGCAAAAATGTAAAGGAAGGTGAATGGTGAGGATGATGCACACAGTTTGTTGAAGGATTTGGACAAATTAAGTGAGTGTGCAAAAATTTGGCATGTGGATATAATGTGGGAAAATATGAGGCTGCATTATTTTGGCAAGCTGAATAGATGAACTGAAAATTATTTAAATAGAGAAAGACTGTAAAAAGCTATAACAACGAGGGACTTGGGAGTTCTTGTGCATAAATAGTACATAATTGATGGTCTCAGTGAAAATTTGTATCTCGGGCTGTGGGTCCATGTTCATTTGCTGGCCAATCCAGTTGTTCTGTGGTGTGTAGATGTTTCGTTACCATTCTAGGCGACATTATCAATGCGACCTCTAATCAAAACCTTGATGTTCTGCTCTATTCTGCATTTATATGATCCTCTGGTGTGATGGGTCTTGTCACTTGCAGTTCTGTTTTTAAGCTGCGGTCTGTATAAGGGGTCTATTTCTATATGTTTGTATATGGAGTCTCGTGTTGAGAACCAGGTTTCCAGAAATTCCCTTGCATGTCTGTTGTTTGTTTATCCCAGTGTAATCACTTTGTCCCAGACGAACTGATCGGCCTCATTGTCTGTGTGTATCAAGACAGGTGAATATTAGTCGTATCTTTTATTGCCAGCTGGTGTTTGTGAATCCTGGTCATCAGTAAATAGGACTAACGTGATATACAGAACCCCACACAGTGAGTGCAATAAACATTACATTTGGACAAATGATGAGGAAACTGACAGTTAGGATACACGAACACCAGCTGGCAATAAAAAGACATGACCAATATTCACTTGTCTCGATACACGCAAATAATGGGGGCTGTCAGTTTGACTGGGACAAAGTGACTACACTTGGACAAGCGAACAACAGACATGCAGGTGAATTTCTGGAAGTCTGGTTCTCAGTATGGGACTCCTATTTCCATGTGTTTGTTAATGATCCCTTATACAGACCGCTGCTTAAAAAAATACAGAACCATTGGTGAAAGACCCATCACACCAAAAGATCATATAAATTCAGAATGGAGCAGAACGCTAACATTTCAATTAGAGGTCACACTGACGATGCTGCCTAGAATGGTAATAAAACGTCTGCACATCATGGAACAACTGGCTCAGCGAGCTAAAGAACAACGGTTCATAATTGATGCTAGCATACAGTTTCACATAACAAAGAAACTATTTGGAATGTTGGCTTTTATTTCAGAGGTAATAGAATGTAGGTTAACAATAAAACGGTGCAAAGCACTAGTCAGAAATGTCAGCTGAGTTGTTCTAGAAACTCCCCCAAATTCTGTTTCATTGCTAGTTTACTGCCACGAGATCAAGATGAATATTGCCCCCAGTAGCTTCATCATAGAATCCCTACCGTGTGGAAACAGGCCCTTCGCCCTAACAAGTCCACACTGAACCTCACAGCATCCCACCCAGACCCACCCTGCTATCACCCACCTAATCTGCACCTCCTTGAACACTACGGGCAATTTAGCATGGCCAGTCTACTTAACCTGCACATCTTTGGACTGCTGGAGGAAACCAGAGGAAACCCATGCAGACATGGGGAGAATGTGCAAACTCCGCACTGATAGTTGCCCAAGGCTGGAATCGAACCCAGGTCCCTGGCGCTATGAAGCAGCAGCGCTAACCACTGTACCAACCTGCTGCCCCCTGGCTTGAAGTCTAAATGGACAGTTATGAGCTTTGAACATATAGACAATCCTGACAGCTCCCAAAGAAAATTTGAGTTGATACCTCAGATGTTTTTATCAACAACTTCACCATTCTGGCTGATTTTTGGAGCTAGGATATTGAACAAAGGCTATGTGAAACATGTGATATCAGACTAAGATGGTCTGCAATGAATAAAATTACTGCATTAAATCAAAGGGTTATGACCTTGATGAAATAAATGACAGAAATTGTTCTTTTTATGAACCGAGTATAGTAAATGGTAAAAGAAAAACACATGAATGCCTGCATTTGCAATTTCGCAATGCTATCATTGTTAGAGCCATTCTCTGGTAGCCTGATCAGTGGAGTATCCAGCCTTGGCTTTGGTTGTGGAAAGGTTGAAACATTATATCAGTGGTCACCTCACTTGTTCATTACAAAGACAAAGACTATGCAAATATTCCAGACTGAACCACATGCTTGTACCATTTCATAGAAGTTGTGTGAGCTGCAAGCCTAATCTGATGAAATTGAATCGGCACATGGATCAAGGCCAGTGAGAATATATCAGGAATAATCTTAAAAATAACTTTAATCCTAACTCCACACTTTGCCCAGCAGTGATTGTTGTTTCATTATTATGATGTAAGCTGGGAAATTTGCCTTGTGATCTGAGGTCATAAGTGCCTGAACAATTTTAGCAGAGGAATGATTCATCCTTTATTTCTGAGCTCCATGTAGAGCCATGAATGAATGAATATATAGATCACAAAGTTCAGAGGAAATCTACTGTACCTAAAGTGGATCATTTGCTTTTACAAAGGACTACTAGAGTTGCTAGTGCTTGACAATGTAATGTACAGGTTTGCCAAGTTTGGGTCTAATAAATAGCACTTAATAGCCTTAACTAATGACATTATTTAGCAAGTATTTTAAAATGCGCTTTTTATTCTGTTCTGTGGTTATTAGTCTGCTCTTTCAAAAGAAGTTCATACAGTTAAATTAATTGATTTTTCTTTGCTTTTTAAGACGTGCAAGAGGAATCATCTCCAGCCCAGCTGCTAGTCGTTTCAGTAGGGGAGCTAAGTACTACACTAAAAGTGCTGCTGTCTGGAATATCAGAAATCAGGGGGTAAGCTATCAGGCAGTTTACAGAACCACTTCTTTTAGATATGGATTTAAAATTGATTTTTTTGATTGCTTTAGTATTGGCTTACTATCATGTTAAATCTAAAGTAAAATTTTGTTGATGCTTCTGTATTGCAAATGAAACAGAACAAGGGTTATACTTGCCATGATATACTACTATTCATCCTGTTGTAAATTAGTGGCCAGGTCATGTAAAATATAGGCCACATGCTATTTAAGTCACCTGCTAGGGGCAAGGGCCAGGATGGAATGGGGAAATTGGAGGTGGAGTTGGACCTCAATTTTACTTGATAGTTATTAAACATGCATATTTCCTCCCTGATAGAGCAGTCAAATTTGGTAAATAAGAGTTAAGTTTGGGGAAATAGCAGATTATTCACTTTGAAGCTGAAAAAGGCAAATGTATTTTCTTATTGGTGAGAAAATAGACAATAGGTGCTGGAGTAGGCCATTCGGCCCTTCAAGCCAGCACCACCATTCGTTATGATCATGGCTGATCATCCACAGTCAGTATCCTGTTCTTGCCTTATCCCCATAACCCTTGATTCCTCTATCTTTAAGAGCTCTATCTATCTCTTTCTTGGAAGTATCCAGAGAGTTGGCCTCCACTGCCTTCTGGGGCAGAGCATTTCATATATCCATCACTCTGGGTGAAGAAGTTTTTCCTCAACTCTGTTCTAAATGGCCTACCCCTTATTTTTAAACTGTGTCCTCTGGTTCTGGACTCACCCATCAGCGGATACATGCTTCCTGCTTCCAGAGTGTCCAATCCCTTAATAATCTTATACGCCTCAATCAGATCCCCTCTCATCCTTCTAAACTCAAGTGTATACAAACCCATTCGCTCCAATCTTTCAACATATGATAGTCCCACCATTCCAGGAATTGACCTCGTGAACTCACTCAATAGCAAGAATGTCCTTGCTCAAATTTGGAGACCAAAACTGCACACAATACTCCAGGTTTGGTCTTACCAGGGCCCTGTACAGTTGCAGAAGGACCTCTTTGCTCCTATACTCAATTCCTCTTGTTATGAAGGCCAGCATGCTACTAGCTTTCTTCACTGCCTGCTGTACCTACTTGCTTGCTTTCATTGACTGATGTACAAGAACACCTAGATCTCGTTGTGCTTCCCCTTTACCTAACTTGACTCCATTGAGATAGTAATCTGCCTTCCTGTTCTTGCCACCAAAGTGTACACCCGCACATTCATCCACATTAAACTGCGTCTGCCATGCATCCGTCCACTCACCTAGCCTGTCCAAGTCACTCTGTATTCTCATAACACCCTCCTCACATTTCACACTGCCACCCAACTTTGTGTCATCGGCAAATTAGCTATTATTACTTTTAATGCCTTCGTCTATATCGTTAATATATATCGTAAACCGCTGCGGTCCCAGCACCGAACCTTGTGGAACGCCACTGGTCACTGCCTGCCATTCCAAAAGGGACCCTTTTATCACTACTCTTTGCTTCCTGTCAGCCAGCCAATTTTCAATCCAAGCCAGTATTTTGCCCCCAATACCATGTGCCCTAATTTTGCTCACTAATCTCCTATGCAGGACTTTATCAAAGGCTTTCTGAAAGTCCAGGTACACTACATCCACTGGTTCTCCCTTATCTATCTTCATAGATACTTCCTCAAAAAATTCCAGACGATTAGTCAAGCACGATTTCCCCTTCGTAAATCCATGCTGAATCTGACCTATTCTGTTACTGCTATCTAAATGAGTCGTAATTTCATCTTTTATAATTGACTCCAGCATCTTTCCCACCACTGACGTCAGGCTAACCGGTCTATAATTTCCTGTTTTCTCTCTCCCTCCTTTCTTGAAAAGTGGGACAACATTTGCCACCCTCCAATCCGCAGGAACTGATCCTGAATCTATAGAATCTTGGAAAATCATTACCAATGCGTCCACAATGTCTAGAGCCACCGCCTTAAGTACCCTGGGATGCAGACCATCAGGTCCCGGGGACTTATTGGCCTTCAGTCCTAACAGTCTATCCAACACCGTTTCCTGCCTAATATAAATACCCTTCAGCTCGTCCATTACCCTAGGTCCTTCAGCCACTGTTGCATCTGGGAGATTGCTTGTGTCTTCCCTAGTAAAGACAGATCCAAAGTACCTATTCAACTCTTCTGCCATTTCCTTGTTCCCCATAATAAATTCACTTGTTTTTGACTTCAAGGGCCCAATTTTAGTCTTAACCATTTTTTTTTCTTTTCACATACCTTAAAAAGCTTTTACTATCCTCCTTTATATTTTTGGCCAGTTTGCCTTCATAGCTCATTTTTTCTCTGTGTATTGCCTTTTTAGTTATCCGCTGTTGCTCTTTAAAAGCTTCCCAGTCCTCCGGCTTCCCACTCATCTTTGCTATGTTACACTACTTCTCTTTTATCTTTATATAGTCCTTAACTTCCCTCATCAGCCACGGCCACCCCTGCCTCCCCTTAGGATCTTTCTTGCTGTTTGGTATGAACTGATCCTGCACCTTCTGCATTATATCCAGAAACACCTGCCATTGTTGTTCCACTGCCATCCCTGCTAGGGTATTGTACCATTGAACTTTGGTCAGCTCCTCCCTCATAGCTCCATCGTTCCCTTTATTCAACTGCAATACTGACACTTCCGATTCTCCCTTCTCCCTCTCAAACTGCAGATTAAAACTTATCATATTATGGTCACGACCTCCTAATGGCTCCTTTACTTTGAGGTCCCTGATCAAATCCGGTTCATTGCACATCACCAGATCCAGAATTGCTTCCTCCCTGGTAGGCTCCAGTACAAGCTGTTCTAAGAATCCACCTCTGAGGCACTCCACAAACTCCCTTTCTTGGGGTCCAGTACCATCTTGATTCTCCCAGTCTACCCGCATGTTGAAATCTCCCATAACAACTGTAGTGATACCTTTGTGACAGGCCAATTTCAACTCTTGATTCAACTTGCACCCTACATCCTGACTACTGTTTGGGGGCCTGTAGATAACTCTTATTAGGGTCTTTCTACCCTTAGAATTTCTCAGCTCTCTCCATACTGACTCTACATCTCCTGACTCTGTGTCCCCCCTCGCAAGGGACTGAATATCATTTTTCACCAACAGGGCCACCCCACCCCCTCTGCCCACCAGCCTGTCCTTTCGATAGCACGTATAGCCTTGAATATTCATTTCCCAGGCCCTGTCCACTTGAAGCCACATCTCAGCTATCCCCACAACATCATACTTGCCAACTTCCAACTGAGCCTCAAGCTCATGCACCTTATTTCTTATGCTTCGTGCATCATATATAATATTTTTAATTTGTTTCTCCCTTCACCCTTCCTATCAATCCCTGTTTCACTTGGCCATACTGTACGATCCCTTCTTGAGTTTTCTGCTCTGTTGATTCTGTTGTCCTTCTTAACTTCTCTTATTCTCACTTTCCCTTTAACTTGATTCTTAAATTTCTAGTTTGGCCCCTCCCCCCCATTACTTAGTTTAAACGCACCTGTGTTGCAGTGGCAAACCTGCCTGCCAGAATGCTGGCCCCCCACCTATTAAGATGCAAACCGTCCCTCTTGTACAATTTATTCTTACCCCAAAACATACCCCAGTGATCCAAGAATTTAAATCCTTGCTTCCGGCACCAGTCCCTCGGCCACACAAGTCCATTATCTCTCTGTTCCTGCCCTCTTCAGCCCGAGGAACTGGAAGCAAACCAGAGATAACCATCCTGGACGTCCTGCTCTTCAGCCTTCTTCCGAGTTCTCTGAAGTCCCGCTGTAGAATGCTCCTCCTTTTCTTCCCAACGTCATTAGTGCCGACATGCACCACCACCTCTGGCTCTTCACCTTCACCCGCGAGGATTCTCTGCACTCAATCAGTGACGTCCTGGATCCTGGCACCAGGAAGGCAACACACCATCAAATCTCGCCTGTGACCGCAGAAACCCCTGTCAGTCCCTCTCACAATGGAGTCCCCTATTGCCACAGCTCTCTGTGATGTCTGACTTCTCGGCTCTGCCTCGACACCAATTTTTGACTCGCAGACCTGTCCACCTCTCGGACTGGCAGTGTCGTCTGTCTTGACAGTTTCCAAGACAGTCAGCCTGTTTACAATAGGTGCTTCCCCTGGGTTCTCTTGTACTTCATTCATGTCTTCCTTTGTCATCGACATCCCCCTTCTCCCTTCAGGTATCCTCGGTGTAATGACCTCGCTGAAGGTCCTGTCCAGAAAATTCTCATTCTCTCGGATAAGCCTGAGGTCATCTAGTTCTTTCTTCAGAACAACCTCCTTCAGAAGCTGAATTTGTACACACTTACCACAGGTATAGGAGCCAGAAACATCATCAGTGTCCCTGACCTCCCACATCATGCACGCAGCACACTGAATCAGCTTGGCACTCATGTCTTCACCCTCTTCAACAGTGGCATAATCTTCTCACTGAGCCTCTTTGCCGAAAACTCGCACTTTACTCATCAGGCACTTCCCTCAACCCTTGTTGTTTGCTGTGAGTCTGTGGACTCTTAATTAGGCTAGAGGAGGAGGGTGGGAGGGCGATCCTACTGTGTAGGACCTGGGGCTGAGAACACACTTACATAAATAGCACTCACTTACCTTCCCAACTGCCTCTCTGCCCTGACCTCTCGTCCGCCCGGCTCGCACCGCTCTCCGCTGCCAAGTTATAACAGAACAAAGGAGTATTGATATCTGTTTGCATAAAAAAGTCACACTTGAGTGTGACAAGGCCAGTGGAATGTTGACCTTCATCTCAAGGAGGCTGGAATACAAAAGTGAGTGTATAGTGCTTCTGTCATGCAAAGCTTTGAAATATTGTTTTCTGTTCTGGGCATCAAGCTACACGTTGGCCTTTGGGTTATATTGCAGGTTTTAATTGGTTAAAGTGTGATAGATTGGTCATTTCTGATGTCTTTCCAAGCATTTAAAAGGTTGAATAGTCTAAATAAATAGTTTAAGATGATAAATAGATTAGATAGGGTAGATAATATTTCCTGTGGTGGATAATCCAGTAAAAGAGGGCATAGTAGAAATAGAGCTGGCCATGTAGGAAAGAAATCAGGAAATATAGAGAATCAAGGAAAATGAAACAAAGAAAGGCAGATGGAAATGATTACTGATGAGGCATGATCTAGTTATATGACAGAAATGGTCCAATGAACTGGATGGCCTTCTAGTAAAATGTTTCCTAAATCAGAATGACTGGATGAATCTCACTTCTGGATATTGAAAGCTGTATAAAATTTTTAATCTTGGTCTACTTTTGGAGTCAAAATACTGATTTTGGCATCCACAAGCACTTTGAAATATTTGTGACTGAGTTAATTAATAACTAGATAAGCAATAAGGCCCTGTTGAATTATATTTCATTGACGCTATATTAATCATATATTTACATCTTTGGCTTATAAAGTTATTGATCTGTTATGTTGGAATATCTTGTCGAACAGCAAGTATTTGTTTCAAAGTGTGTGCTTATTGAAGTGTTCCTTTTTATACGTGACAGGGTCAGCCAGCTTATGCTGCTTCAGCAGAAGAAATTGCTCAAGAATTGAAGGCATCTGGGGATTCTGGAGACCATGGTTCAGAGGAACATGAGAAATCTCAGCCAGGTCTTGCAGAAGACTCTTCAGATAGCTCTCCTGCTGAAAATGGAGTTTCAGATGAAAGTAAACCTGTTTCCGAGCTAAATGGAAACAAAGGAGACATCAGGGCTTCCAACCAAACTGAAAGTGCCTTGAATAATGACTCTAAAATGTGCAATACAACTCCTCACTTAAATGCACTAACTACAGATGGCAGTTGCAATAGAGGTGAAAATCTTGATACTGCTGTCTTGAAAAAGGAAGAGTAATCTGTATTTTTTTGTTTTTTGTTCAGGGGGTGAAGGATGTTTGGAAGGTTACAGAATAGGAATATTTGAAAAAGAAGGCCTACAGTTGCATACAATATTTTCTTCTCCATAGAGAAATAAGGACATTGGAAATTTGGATCCCTCTTTGATGTCAGCTGTTTAACAAGCAATCTTTTCTAGCCAGTTGCAGTTGAATGCTACCAAATGAAATGAAGAGCATTTGACTCCCACATTTGAAATGGTATAACAAGACATTCAAACTGGTTATGACAATTTACATTTTCTTTTTCAGAACGTAAAGCAAATATGGCTTTAATTTGGCAGTCTTCAATACATAGGTTAAAATACAGTACAGTACTTGGCACCATAACTTTGCCATCTTAATTGATTTTATGTGTTGTGTCAGTTGCTTATTTTAAGATTTAAATTTCACAAGCCTGCAAAAGGCATAGAACCACAAAAAAATTCTACTACTTCAATGTCATTAGTTTTGGTGTGGTTATGTCAGCAAAAGATTTATAAAATAAAATAATTCAATGTTTAAGTTTCTAGAAAGTAATACGCAGCTTCAGTTTTGGCAATCTTTAAGAAAAAGCAAATATGTGTAAGAAGCAAATTACATGTTGAGAAAACAACTGAAAACATTCATTGAAGATGCAGATGACCTTTAAAAAGTTAAACATCACCATATAATTGATATGTTTTGTGAATATGACAGCTCTTACCATGCATCCGTGAATCAATGAAATCAGTGGTTTTTGAATCAGATGTAGACATTAGTACTACTTCGGCTAAACTTCTGCATGGTTCATAATTTTTGAAGTGTGTAGTTAATATTATGCATGTTATCGTCCTCTTTCTTCCATCCTACAAGTACTGTGCCCATTTGCAAATTTTAAAAGTTAGTCATAGTCCTATAAAAAGATGTTAAAATATGTTTAGTCATTAACTGATCTTGCTCTAACCTTAAATTTTGTGGTTATTGACCTCTGTTGCATTTATTCTAAAAAAAACCTACAAAAGTTATCTAGCCACTCTGAATGATTAATGTTAACCCTGGTGTACTCATCGCTACTGTATTCATATTGTTCTCTGTTGCTGTTTTATGCATTTGTATTAGCAAAGTGATCTTTCTACAAAATTCTTGAAAAGCTTCAATCTTCAAAAAAATTACCCCTACGTAGCAGACAATTCAGCAAATTGCTCGTTTTAAAATTTTCCCATCAAGAGTTTAGTATAAGCAAGTAAACTTGTATCATTCTGCTGTTTTTGTTAGTGTTTCAAACCTGATGTACTTTGAATCAGAATCCTTACTTTATTATTATTTCATATAATTTTCCTGATGCTCTTCATCACACATTAGTGAACAGAAATAAAATGTAACACCCCCCCCACCCCCACCAAATCCCTGCCCGCAACAGCTACATAGTACCTTTTCTGTAAGTTGAAAGGAGTTCTACCTACATATGGATTGTGCAAGAATGAACGACTGTTGGGTTTGCTCGGTTGCTGATGGATTATGGTGTGGTGTAATACTGGAAGGCTATTGAATGCAACTTACAATGCTTAATAAAAATCTTTATTCTTTTAGTATAAACCATTGGTTGTTCCTTTTTCCATTGATGGACTGGATTATCTTGTACTTTTCTGGGAAGTTGGGAGTAAGTTCTGCTTTCTTCAAGCTTTCTGTTGAAAATTGTGCAAAAATTGAGTTTTTGGACTTTCACAACTTGCTTGCAGTTTTATGCCTGAGGGAAAAAGTAATTAATACTGTGCTAATCCCCATTTTAATTTTCTTTGTCTTTTCAAATTATCCCAGAAGCATTTAAAAATGTAGTGTGTAAACATAGTAAACTAGAATAATTTTCAGCGTATAGGCCTCGTGTTAAAATTGTTTATGTTGAGTCAGTCCTTGGAGCATACCTTTACTTGATACTTTCTTGTTGAAATGTGTCACTCATCCCATATTAACTAATATATTACCAATAGGATATTAATGAAGAAATGTGCTGAAGATTTAGTGTTTTAAAATAATTCGTAAGCTGAGAGTATTTGTCCTGGAGCCAAGTTTTTATTTGCTAAAATCAGGGAAACATTTTTCATGAAACGTTATGTCTGGTTTAATGTGCATGAATTTGAACAACTACGGTCTATTGTGATGCAGCTAATTTCTTTGAATCTGATATATTTTCAGTCAACATTCAAGCACCCTTCACTTATTAGGAATTTGACTAACATTTGGCATATTATGACTAAAATTTATATGCTAAGCTACATTTTGCAACAGATTGTACTAGGTAGCGCCATGTGTGACTTGTTTGCATCCAATACTGAAATGCTAAACCAATATCATAGAAAAAAGTTCACTTTCACCCAACTGTGAAACATTTCCTGTTCCTAATATTGAAATTTCAGACTTGTGGCAGTAATCCCAGCATTTGCTACATTTTGTAAAGCAGAATAAATCCACTGCTTTTGAACTATTTACTTTAGTACTGTATTGTGAGGGTGCAGAGTAAGCGGTGTACTTGCTTGAGCTGTGTGTGTTAAAACTTGCCTCTGCTGTAGATGGTTCAGAACCAAAGGAGCACTATCAGACATTTATTAAGTGGTCTTTTCATGAAAAGTGTTTTAAGTGATCTCAGCAAATGGGAGCTCATCACTAAGATGTTTATGCAAAAATATAAATTAACTTAAAAGATGAAGAAGGGTCCTGACCTGAAATGTCAACTTTCCTGCTCCTCTGATACTGCCTGGCCTGCTGTGTCCCTCCAGCTTCACACTGTGTTATCACACCTTTAGTGTATATGCTTCTTCATAAGCTATTGGAAACTCATCAACTAATTAACTAAGGTAGTGTTACACAAAAGAACCTTCCAAAAAGTAGCAAAATGTGAAAAATATTAGTGCAGTTGTATGTAACAAGTTGGATGGATGATGAAGGTTTAAATTCAGCGTTGTTCTTTGATTAACACTCACCAATCTTGCTCATCATTGAAAGGGCTTCTTAGAAGATGATAATTATCCATGTGAAAAACAACATACTGGAAACTGGCTCGAGGCATTTGATGCAAGTATCAGGCTGTTTGTTTGTTGGACTTCGGCAGCCACGTTAAAGGCCTTTCAGGTTTTCACACTGGTTCAACAACCAGCTCACAACTTAATGTGTGTTTTTGTGTATACCAGATATCAGTAATTGGTCAGTATGAAAATCAAGAAATTCCTGGATTTCTAACTCCAGTTCGCTCTTATTGTTTCATTTTTAAATCAGAAGCGTTTACTCTTTCCCTGTATGCCGCAGTGTCAACTTTGATTGGACAAAATTGATTTGTATTCTGTTCTGGCTTCTCTGAAAACTACTATTTCAACAAACAGTCAAAATCAAAGTAGTTATTTGTACTGGATGGTAACTTTGTGGGATTGACCTTCTTTAATGACTGCCTTCCACTAAACTGAATGGGACGTGGTCCTGTTTTGTCCCACATTTGTTTATTGAAATAAACCAGGAGCATCTCCATCATCACTTCTCACCACATACCATCAACACTGTAGTTCCTCACCAATTTATTCTTCGCCCCTTCCTGCATACTGCATCTCTAAACATGTCCATAGGTATGTGTTCAGCTTTTACACATACAGTGGTAGAATCTAACTCCCGCTTTCTCTCAACTTCTTTGATGCCTCGATGCATTTAAATGCTTGTCCAAAAGCCTTTAGAACCCCTACCAAAGCAGAGACTGCTGGCAAAACTTAGTAGGTCTGGCAACATCTGTGGGGAGAAAGCAGTTCAATCTGGTAACTCATTAGAATTGTGAAAAAGTTACCAGACTCAAAATGTCAACTGTGTTTTCTCTCCACAGGTGCTACCAGACCTGCTGAGTTTCACCAGCAATTTCTGTTTATGTTTCAGATCTCCAGAAATATCTTCAACCTTCATATACTACTGAGACCACATTTCAAGGCTGGATAATTGTCATGAGAGGATTATGAAGAGGTTTTGTTTTTTAAAAGTACATAAATCTAGCACTTTTACTGCAAAAATCAAGCATCAGGTTGAGTCTTCCAGGACACACTGAGTTGGGGAGAAAAGGGTGAGGCTTTAAATCTGTTTCATTGCTGCTAGGTCATTTGAAGCTCTACAGCACTCATGACTACATGTTCTTTATTACTTGTAGCACTAAGTTGTTGCTGACCTGTATTACCTGACGTAAGGTGCTCCAGTGCTTCTAGTTTAAAATTCTTATCGTGTGCTTAAACCTTTCCATGGACCACCCCATTTTTTTTCTTCGTCACCTCCTTCAGCTCTCTAAATACATTTACGGCACCTTCACCCATCCCAATGGACTCTGTCTTGTTCTGATGACTATTTCATTTATTGTTCCTTTTGCCACATAGTTGGCAGGTCTGCTTTCAACCATCCATTTTAATTGTTTTTGTCTTTAGTCCAACACTATTTTCCTTTCTACCATGTGAAATACCTTTGGGCAATTTCTCCAGAAATGTAATAGTGTTGGCACTTTCTGGTATAGAAATATGTAATTTGCCCTACTTAGCATTGTTGAATATATTGGATTTTAAGAAACTTCAAGAAAAGACTGATTGAAGCAGAAGGTAGAAGCTAATGTTAACAGCAGGATTGTAACTTAAGTGGAGCAGCAGTGAAATTAGGTTTTGCCCATTGCCAGTGATAACATTTTAAGAATCCTGTAATATTAGCCTAAATTAGTCTGCAATTTTCAAATTAATCGTGTGCGGATCCAAAGTTTTCCAACAGTAACTTATAAACAGTCATTCCAAAGCAACCATTGTGCTAAAAATACACTGCAATTCAACTGAATACCCAACATCTCCCTTGCACAAGCTCCAATTGTTTAGTTTTAATTATAGACCAGTCTTCAGCAGCATTAAAAATATTGATTGAACAGGAATCTCAATTGTTTCTCAAAAGAATTCTTAACATGAGAATTTATTTTCTTGATGGAAATACAGTTTGTGAATACATAAACATGTAATCACTTGCCCTACCATCTCGATCTGCTCTTTGAAGTCCTCCTTTATTCATGTATATGACATACTGTGGGTGTTATTTTGGAAACTAATATACGTCAATTGTTTCCTTCAACCTACTCTGCAGTCATATTGATAAAAGAGCAATGAAAGGCATTTGTCTACCCAACATCCTGGACTCTCCTTACATTTCCCATTACCATCCTCACTAACTGATCAAATAAAATTGGCCTCTTCAACTGGGTATTAGCATTTGTAAAGGAGGAATGATAATTTCTGTAAATTACTCTGAAGCAGAGTTGTGATCTAAATGATGCTCCATTTGGCAGAAGCCTGGCTTAGTTTGGCAGCACCACTGGTTCTCCTTCATTAAGTACACATCCACTGTTATTGTATTTTATGCAGTCTGTTGTATTCTGCAAAATATTTTAAAATTTTGGTTTCTACAAACATAAAAGAATGCCAGTTCCAAATTAAAATGTGAATCATCAGCTATTATTTCTCTGATTTTTAAGTGCCCCATTTAAATTTTCTTCCATTGATTAATTTCTTTGATTATGATTTATTTAATACTATTCACACATTACATTGTCATGCTCAGTAAATACTCATACTTAAAAGTAAGATAACCTGTGAAAGTTTTTAATTCTCTTATGGCAAGACTTGAAACAACAGCGCATTACTTGGAGAATGGGAGATTTGGCTAAATTCCACTTGGATATTAAATGCAAAGCATGTCTCTTCAGAGTGCAAGAGTTAATACAAAGGTCAGATGGTATGGGGATGGGCAGAAGTGTAGGGAAGTTTCTTTTTATGGAGGAGATGGCATCATTTTTGATTCTTAACCACTTTTGGGCATATGCTTGCTCACTGTTGCCTGACTTTAGGCAGTGCACCAGTAGTAGAGTTGAAGTAAGGATGAGGTCTCACTTATTCACCTTTATTGCGGGTTACAGAATATAATGTCTGCTGCCTTCTGCCAGTTTGAAGAGTCACTGCAAAAGGAATTAATGTAAGTAATGTATGGCAGACAAATGACATTAAAGCTTCTAAGCTACAGATCATGTTCAATAGCATTGTAACTTGCTTCTTTTGTGGACACTGAGAAATTATAGAAACAGTGTTTTGGTTATTAAAATCCCAAATATTTGGGCAGCCATATGCTAAAAGTACAGAGCAGTTTTGCAGAGAATATTTAAAGTTGCATTTCTGTGACAACTTTCCAGGTCCCTCCAAATAATAATTTTCTGATTGGATGAATCCTAATTTAAAACACTTAGTTTGAATGTGGTGAAGTAGATAGAATGCCTGATCTTTGTTTGTCACATTGTATTAGTGGAGCAGGTACCTTTTGCTTATGATCTTCCTCATTGTGCCGTAATGGATTATTAGGAAATACAGGTATGCAGTGTGAATTAGGTATAATCTATTAAATAAATATGTTTTATGGTGTGGTGAGGAGGGCAGTAACTTACGGATCTAAACCTTTTTTTTTCCCAGACTTTAATGAATTATGTTGAGTAGCCTGCAGTTTAGTAGTTATTGGAAACAAATTTAGCAGATAATCTGATTTTTCCCACCCAGAACATTTTTATTGTTTTCCTCATATACCATTAATTGGAGGAAATTGAAGCAATTAAGATGGATGTGCTGAATTAGTTTCCAAAGATAAAAAGTGAATGCATTGTTTAATATTTAATGTAGTTTACATAATACATTCTTTGGAGCAAAATTTGCTTAATAAGCTTAAAATTTATCGAGTTAGGACTTTCAGCTCAGATCCAGGTACTATCATAAGCAACCAAAATAGTGAAAGATAATTAATTTCTAATGTCTTTAAAAAGAAAAATGTGTAGCCTTTTTTAAATCAAAACATTGAACATATTCTTGCCTATATGCGTAAAACAGACGTTCCACCAACAGTTTCTAGTATTAAGTGGCAGAGAGAATGGAAAATGAAATTGGTTGGAGTTTGTACAATTTGATTTTCAGATGCAGGATAGCAAAGATTGATATGCAATGAGAGTTAAATTTTTTTTCTTTCCACAGCAAGTGATGACCACAGAATTGCTTTGAAAACAGCAATTATCAATTGGGATATATAATTAAGTTGCAAGTTATTTGTAGTGTTGTCTTTAATTTGAGTCTGCTTACTTTTTCCTGCGTTTTGCAAGTGAGAGATTATTTCATGGTTGAACTTATAACCATATTTTGATAACAGTTTTTTTTTAAAAAGCATGAGTATAGTAGGTGTAACTGTTGACAATGGAGTGGCCTTTATTGGATACTATTTTTAAAAGCATTCTGAAGAAGAGCTTTAAGGTCCATATGATGTTATGAATCCGTTGGCTCTTAAACTAGGATCAGTGGAACAATTTTCCTTCTAAACTGCAGCTGCAAAACAGTCAAGAATGTGTTGAGCACAAGTGAAGTTCCTTTAAGTGTATGTACCAATCTTAAGAGGCCATGTTGTGTGACATGCCATCCATGCACAACCAACAGAAATTGTATGGGATCAGTTCAGTGGTGCTTTACCAGAAACCTGTTGACTTGCAGAGACTTTCTGGAGGTCTGCAGAATAATTAAGCAGTGGTTGGAGATGGGAGCATGCAGGAATTGAGTGCTAAAACAGGCACAAGATTGCCAGGTTAACCAACTAGTAACAAGTACCAGGTGAGTTCAATCTTTGATTTGTAAGTGATTTGATTGATGCAGCAAGAATCATGTTTTAAGGAATGTATTTGAGCTTTCGAAGATTGAACTAGTAGTTAGATGAAGGGGAACAAGAAGGCTCCATACAGAATGGCTCATGGAGTTCAGATATTTTATTGAGGATTGCTTAATGGACTTGACAGTTGCATTTGAGGCAGTACAGCCAATTCACTGCAACTGTTCTTTGGCAGAAAAGCCATGTTCTGTGATGTGAGGCTGAATATGTTAGGTCTTTACTCGCTGCAATTTGTAAGAATGAGCAGTGATCTCACTGAGATATAAGGGAGTGGACAGGGTAGGCACAGAGATTGTTTCTGCTGGCTAGAGAATCCAGCACAAGGGGCACAACCTGAATGTAAGGGAAAAGTCATTGAGAACTGAGATGTAATGTTCGTGAATTTTTGGAGTTCTCCACGGAGTTATAGATGCTGCAGCATTTAATATATTTAAGACTCAAATGTTTCACTCAGGAAAGAAAGGGATGGGTACCCTATGGAAAATGAAGACAAAAGGTCACAGCTGCCGATACATATATATTTTCGTAAAAACATTAGTATAAGAGCATTTACATATGTGACTTTAATATGAATATTATATAGCATTATAATTTAGATATGGAAGTCTGATTATAAATTTAATTGAAAAAGGTTCCTTAAAAGACATTATTATAAATGCTCTTAAATTTTGTTGTCCTCTTCTTGGATTGAGAAACTGAATTAAAAGACCGTAGCTTATGATATAAATTTATATCAGTCTGAATGGTATATTCAAGAAGATCAAATAAAAGAGAAATATTGATTTGCCAACCTGAAACTTGATACACGCAGTGGAAGGGAAAGCTTAGTTCACTTTGAATTTAAATTTTGTGGTGCCACCTGCTGGTTTTTCTGGGAAATAGTGTTGTACACCCAGCCTCACTGTAATTTTATTTACAAATCCTTTTCAAACCACCATGAATGTTAATATGTAATATCAGTAAATCTGTACAATTTTGAACAGTAAAGCAACATGTTTATTCATTTTCTAATTGTTTAGGTATTGCCTCAGTTCATTGTATTTTTAGATGCTGTTTGTCTTCAGCTATCACAAGTCATAAATTAAAACTAGAAAAAGAAATTTAATCCTACAGTGTCTCCTTGGACTAATCGACTGTATGATTCAGGATCAAACCATACAGATATGAAACCTTCCAAATCTCATCCTGGTTTAATCAGGTGTACAACTAGTATGTGTGACAACTGTGTCCCCAAAGTGAAACTTAATAGGTATTTTTGTTCCTGATCAATGTCTAGTGGCCTCCTATTGGAAAGTGCTTATAGTTTGACAAAATATGAACTGGTTTGGGATTGTCAATAATTTCATCTGTGATTAAGTAACCTGTTAACACTCACTGAAGACCACAGGTCCTCAACATGCAGGTTGGGCCCTAAACAGGATCACAAGCTGAAGGTTTGAAGTTGCTGGAAAAGCTCAGCAAGTCTGGCAGCATCTGTGAAGAAAAACATTTTAACATTATAGGTCGAGTGACCCTTCTTCAGAATGTCACCGGACCAATAACATTAACTCTGATTGTTTTCTTCACAGATATTGCCAGACCTGCTGAGCTTTTCCAGCAACTTCTGTTTTTGTTGCTGTTTCGGTTTTGTTCTTGTTTTATGGTGTCCACAGTTCTGCTGGTATTTTTTCAAGTTGCCACTGGAGTTCTGACCAAATTATGAAAGTTATGTTCCCTATATCTGAAAGACTGGCCTCCATTTGCTTGCTGCCTGTCTCCTGGACTCTCACATGTCCCTCACATGCCCATGCTCCCCCAGGTCTCACTAAGGGGTTGCAACAATTTTCAGGCCTCATGAGATGACAGCTGCAAAAATGTTGACAACAATTGCTCTGGACAGACAAATAGGGGGAAGAAGAGCCACAGGAGTCTTGGAATGTGTCATCATCTTCCAATTTCATGCCCACTTTTCCTGTCTATCTTTGTTTGCACCCTTGCAAGAATGTCCCGCCCCACCCCACCACAACACTGAAGTGGTTTCAACATTATTGACTGCCATTTTTTCCTAATACTACTTCCCGTTTTCTACCTGAGTGGTGCTATCTGTTATTCGTTCCTATCTCATCATAGCCATAGAACCTCCTGCAGTGGCTTCGATCCAGTCTTCTATTGCTGTAACTCTGGAATCTTTCTGGGTTCCCTCGTTTCTCATTCACGTTATGTCCTGGTTACAGCATCTGAAGACACATCAGGTTTTACACAAATCTGCAACTATAGCTCACCATCCACCTAGTCTAATCTTCCTATTCACTTCTCTGTGCTGGATGAGATCAAGTTTCCTCCATTGCAACGTTTCAAAAACTGAAGTCATGTCTTTGATTCCCACTACAGATTCTGTTCTCTCACTATCAATTCTATTGCCATCTGTGCTCACTGCCTCAAGCATCTTATTTTACTTTGCATTGAGCTTCACACCAAGATCATCAGAAACCACTTCTAGAAATTTGCTGTTTTCACCCTTCATTCAAGATGTCATCTTTTCAGACTTCAGTTATTCATACACATCCATGGCCAGTCTCAACTTCCACCCAACTTGTGTGAAGTCATGGCTAAGTGGTATTGTCACTGGACTGTTGATCCAGAGAACCAGATGACTTTTGGGGTACCCGGGTTCAAATTACACCACAGCAGATGGTGGAATTTGAATCCAATAAATATCTGAAATTAAGAATCTAATGATGATCGTGAATCTATTTTTGATTATAGGAAAACCCGTCTGGTTCACTAATGTCCTTTAGGGAAGCACACTGCCAGCCTTACTGGGTCTGGCCTCTGGGCAATTAAGGATGGGCAATAAATGTTGCATTGCCAGTGACACCGTCATCCTGTGAATGAATAAAGAAAACAAAATCCTTTATTGATTTCTATTGATCCAAAATTCAATTACCTATCTAGTTCATTCAAACGTCACACCTATGCTGACTGAGCTATGTTGGTTCTCTTTCCATAAACACTTTAAACTTAAAATTCCTTTCCACATGTGTCTCCATTTTAGCCCCTTACACATGCTGAGTTTCATTGGTGGCTGTGAGCCCTCGAATTTCAGAGAGTAATAGAATCCCCACAGTGCGAAGCAGGCCATTCAGCCCATCAGGTCCACACCAACCTCTGAAGAGCATCGCACCCAAGCCCACTCCCACAACTTTGCATTTACCCGAGCTAACCCACCTGGCCAGTACATCCCTAGACAACAATGGACAATTTAGCATGGCCAATCCACCCAACCTACACATCTCTGGAATGGGAGGAATCCAGAGCACCCAGCAGAAACGGACATAGACTCTGAGAGAATGTGCGAACTTCAAACAGACAGTTACCCAAAGGCGGAATTGGACCGTCCCTGGCACTTTCAGGCAGCCATGCTGATCTCTGAGCCACCAAGGTGCCCTCACTATTCTCACTAAACTTGCCTACCTAAACCATCTCCTCCAGGATGCTCCTTAAAACTCACCTCAATCAAGGTTTAGTCACTGCTCTTCCTTTTCTTTCTTTGGCTCAGATTTATTTTACCTGTTTAGGTTTCTTGGTAAGTACCTTAGGACATTTTAACTTTGTTAAAAGAAAACCGTATGAATGCAATTTATAGAACAGTACAGCACAGTACAGGCCATTTGGCCCACAATGTTTTGCCAAACCTTTACCCTAAACCTAAGGTCTATCTAACCTCCATCCCTCCTCGTTCTATCATCCATATGCCTGCCTAATAGCCACTTAAATGTCCCTAATGAGGCCGACTCGATTACCCTTTCTGGCAATGCATTCCATGCCCCTACCACACTGATGTTTCCCCTGTATCTACTCCACTCACTTTAAAAAAAGTATGCACCCTCATAATAGCTACCTCCACCCTAGGAAGATGTCTCTGGCTGACCACTATCTATACATCTGATCATTTAATACACCTCTATCAAGTCACCTCTCATCCTTGGTCGTTCTAAAGAGAAAAGCCCTAGCGCTCTCAACTTTTCCTCGTAAGGCCTTCCCTCCATTCCAGGCAATATCCTGGTACATCTCCTCTGCACCTTTTCCAATGCTTCCTCACCTTTCCTGTAATGAGGTGACCAGAACTGGACACAATACACCAGATGTGGCCAAACCAGGCTTTTGTATAGCTGGAGCATAACATCACGGCTCTTGAACTCAATCCCTCTATTAATGAAAACTAACACACAATTTTCTTGTTAGAATATTGATGACTGTTCACTCAATGGACTCAAACAACCTCTTTCTGCACTGTACGGATTCTAAGATTCAAGGACAATATTTCAGCAACAATTATTGGATTCCAGACAAAAAAGGAACTTTGGAAGTAACTATGGTAATTTTACCATTTAAGCTTTAGACATTGGGCATTTATGGTGTCTGATTATCTTTCCTTTCCAACACTGCAGAAATGGTAATGGGCTCTTCGTGTTTTCTTTTATCTCTTTGATGCCTTAATCTCAGACATTCTTAAATTGTGTTGTTCACTTTTTGTTTTGCATTTTTCTCTTTTCCAAAATTATTAAACCAACAGTTAACGCTCAAACTCTCTTTGCACCTACCTTAATTTGTGCTGAATCTATTATTAAGATCTTCCTTTAAAATCATCCACAGAAACGCAACAGACTGACTACTGTCTGTTTCATTGATGCTACATGGTCTCTGAAAATGTCAATGAGCAGACAGGAAGTAAATACTTCAGACCAGAGAGCTTTACCCATCCCATCAGTGATAATGGGAACTGCAGATGCTGGAGAATCCAAGATAACAAAATTGTGGAGCTTCAACCTTGCCCATTGTATTGGAAACAGACAAAAAAATTAACATCTTTTACGTAATACTGAAATGGGCGTGGGTTCTTTTTCATATGCAAATGAGGAACCTTGTTGCAACTTGGAATTGGTCTAAGGCGGTTGAGGTTGCATAATTGTCATGGCAAAAAAATCAATTTTGTCCACCAGCAATTACAACCAAACTTGGTCCCAACATCTCCAGCTTCCTCCCAATCCCTGAACTGCTCTCCCAATGCCTGCTATCTTCCTATGTGAACCTTGATCACAGACCTCAAGGCCCAGCGGCGGCTCCTTCAAACACCTACAACATATTCTGATGATTTACCTCAAACTAAACTGCGCAAACTCATACAGCAGCTGCATTGACAATGTTGAGTTCTAAGGCCAAAAACCAGGACTGCGTCCTTTCCCAGCATTTGTCAAATTGCTGTTCATGCTACACAGATGAAGAACACCAAAATAACTGCCCAATGCTTTATTCCCAAAGGTGTGCTAACATAAATTAACTGTTAGACCATTGCAAGAAAAGATAAGCTTAAAACCAAAATTTTGCATGGCTGTATTCAATTAATGAAAGAGTAATTTGTATTGTTTCTGAATCTTTGATTAAAAAAAGTGACAGCTTTATCCAGTTGAAGTCAGCAGAGGTTTTATGTTGAGCCACTGTGATATTGTCAACCTCCACTCTCACCACAGCTTGTCTCCTGCTCAAACATTATCTGTTCTTCTGTTCTTGCTAAACCTGAACATTCCAAAGCCTTCCAGTACTCTGCTGCCTGTGTCCTATCTTCCACCAAATCCCATTCATTCATCACCTATGTGGTTGCTGACCCGTACAGCTAAGAAACGGCTCAATTTTTAAAAATTCTCCTCCTTAATTCCAAATCTTTACATGGCTTCACCCATCTGTATATCTGGTAATCTCATTCCATCCCACAACCCTCTGATATATCTGATTTCATTCTGTTCTTTTGAGCATTCGCATTTTGACTTCATCCAGTATTGATGGCTGTGTCTTAAGTTTGCTTGGACCTAAACTAGGAAATTCACTTCCTAAATCCCCCCACCTGGGTACCTCACTTCTCCTCCTTTAAGGCTGTCTTTGAAAACTATCTAACCATGTTTTTGGCTATCTGCGCTAATGTTATTGTGTGTGGGTCAGCATTTTTTAATAATACATGTGTGAAGACCAGCCTTCTTGAGCTCTCTGTGCGAAGGCAGGTCTGGCCCACAGCACCTAGAACAAGGACAGGACAAAGAGGTGGATCCCAAATTCACTCCAGTATGAACACGGATCTATCTCTATGCTGTTGGCATCAGTCTGATTCTGGCCATCGAGCTGACTAAGCCAACCAGTAGCCCTCAAAGAATCCAAGTTGTTCTGTATACTGTATGCTGTAGGTTCAACTATGAAAATTGAGGATAGAAGCTCAAATTTTCTTTCACATCTCTCTGACTATGTCTCCCTCCCCCCAGCCCATGGTCATATTATGCACACTTGACCATCAAGGCATTGATTGGCACTTGAACCAAAATCTTCTAGCTCAGACAAGATCACTGTCCATTGTATCACAAGATCTCCACTCAAGAATTCAGGAACTCGTATTACAAAAGCTCTATCATGTCCAGGTACGATATGAGCTGTCAGGCAAACTGAACACCACAAAAATGGCCATTGCAAATCATTTGGCTTTAGGCGTTTTGAGACTCCAGACAGTGCCTAGTCCAAAATTAATTAATTATGTACATTACTCAATCATCCAGGGGATTCCTTTGTTTAAGGATGGATCAACATAAAGGAACTATAGATTTTTCAGTCAGCCTGAACCTTTTTAAGCTTGAAAAAAGTCAAAACATAATGTGTGAAAGATAGATATGAATAGATCCTATCAAACTTACCTCCTCCCACCAACCCTCCTGCAAAAATTCCATTCCACTCCCGCACATCCCAGATGTCTGCGTTCCTCAAGGACCGCAACTTCCACCCCGCAGTGGTCTAGAACGCCCTTGATCGTATTTCCCGCAACACATCCCTCACACCCCGCCCCCGCAATAACCGCCCTAAGAGAATCCCCCTCGTCCTCACATACCACCCCTCCAACCTCCGGATACAACGCATCATCCTCCGACACCTCTGCCATCTAGAATCCGACCCCACCATGCAAGGCATTTTTCTATCCCCACCCTTGTCTGTCTCCAGAAAGACCACTCTCTCTGTGAGTCCCTTGTCCACTCCACACTCACCTCCAACCCCACCACACCCGGCACCTTCCCCTGCAACCGCAGGAAGTGCTACACTTGCCCCCACACCACCTCCCTCACCCCCATCCAAGGACCCAAGATGACTTTCCATATCAAGCAGATGTTCACCTGCACATCTGCCAATGTGGTATACTGTATCCATTGTAGCCTCCTCTACATTGAGGAAACCAAGCGGAGGCTTGGGGACCACTTTGCAGAACACCTACGCTTGGTTCGCAATAAACAACTGCACCTCCCAGTTGTGAACCATTTTAACTTCCCCTCCCATTCTTTAGATGACATGTTCATCCTGGGCGTCCTGCAGTGCCACAATGATGCCACCCGAAGGTTGCAGGAACAGTAACTCATATTCCGCTTGGGAGCCCTGCAGCCCAATGGTATCCATGTGGATTTCACAAGCTTCAAAATCTCCCCTTCCCCCACTGCATCCCAAAACCAGCCCTGCTCATCCCCTTCCCCCACTGCATCCCAAAACCAGCCCAGCTCCTCCCCGCCTCCCTAACCTGTTCTTCCTCTCACCTATCCCCTCCTCCCACCTTAAGCTGCACCTCCATTTCCTACCTACCAACCTCATCCCGCCTTTAGATGGAAATGTGCCGAACACTGGAAAATGGGATTAATTCAGTCTGGGAAACCTGGTCAGTATGGAAGAGATGTGCAAAAAGGTCTATATCTGTGCAGGTTTGACTCTTTGCCTCTGCTCCAAGCTTGAGTTTCCCTGAGATACTCGCTTGGAAATTCGATCACTAAAACCTCTCATCATACTTTGGCTTTACCAGATCTTCAACTCTGAAGCATCTAAAAACCTATCAGTTGACCACAAAAGATACTGAAATAACTATAAGCTTTAGCAGTATCTTACCTTCATTTGTATCTAACCTTTGCATGTATAAGAGAGTGTGTAGAGATAAGTGAATGAAACATGGCATGATTTTTGGAGTAAGTGGAATGAGAATAAATAACTTTAAAAAACCTTGCAGCTAGAGTTATTTCATTGGGATGGGTAACTGTGAGTTAATGAAAAATATACCCCTTGCATGCAAACACACTTCACATACATCAAAATGGAACACATACATTCTGGCTGTGACAGCACTATATAAATGCAAATTGTAGTTGTTGAACCTGAGTCTGTGCTACTACATTCAAATGTTACAGATATTAGGATAATTTTCACTGTTAGGTAACATGCTGTTCCTAAATGTTTTAAGGCATGCAGTCAAATTAACATATAAATGAGAGTTAAAGGAAAATGTTACCAGCTTAGAGTTACCAAAAACATAATACTACATATGCAGGAAAATCGTAAACAAAAACAGCTGGATGTATTCAGCAGATCAGGCAACATCAATGGAGAAATGGAAGTTGATTGAAGTCTTAAATCCTTCCTGAGGATTGTTAGATATTTGGATGAACAGCATTCAAGAAGAAAGGAAAGTATGTAACTGATGTGTACAGAACATGAGATGGTTAACTGGCAAGAGTGATATTGTGGAAGTCAAAAATTGGCATAATGCAGCACTGATGGATAATTGAGATCCAGGAAGTGTGTGAAGAGGTGAAGGAAAACGATGAGATTTGGAACATGAAAAACCAGTGTTACAAATAGCTCCAGTGTCCCGGAAAGAAACAAAATGGGTCAATCCTGAGGGTGCTGCCACTCCACACAGTTGTGCTCTGTCAAGAGGTGGTACTTTCCACCCCAAGTACCAATGTTTTCCCTTTCCAAATCAACAGAAAATCCAGTACATACATTTCACATTGCTAGGTTCCTACAGTTGTAGCTGAGGTCTAAAACTGTTAAAGTCATTGTTAAATCTTAACAAGTTACAAAGTGCTTCATGGAAACACTGTTCCTTAGAGTAACCTATGCTTTCAAAACCGTGTCTGTGCTGCAAATTTGACTGTCAACTTCGGTCAGAAAATCAGACTGTCAGAGAGTAATCTAGCCTGTTAAAGGAAGTGCAGTAATACAGAACATTATGTTAAAACATCTATTGAAATGTCAGATTATGTAAAGATTTTGTTAGATAATTTACTATTATCTCTTTTAAACTTGTGTGGTTCTTTCGACTTATATACATCTGGCAGAGCAGATTTCACTGATTAACAACTATCCACCTGCTGACTGACAGAGGTACTGATCACTGCTTATTTGTCTAGTTTCAACAGTTACATCAGCAGAAATACTTGCAACTGTTCTTATTATTGCATAAGTGAAAATGTCTTCATCACAGTACTATTTTTAAAACAAAATGCAAGACAAACTAAAAGTTCCATGTTTTGGAGTTTCTTAAACTATTATTAGGTTAAAGAATTCTGCATGTTAAAGTGAACAGAAAACATAAGCAGAAATAGGCCATTCAACCCATTGAGTCTGCTCCACCACTGAAATGAGTGTGTGGCTAATCTGATAGCCCTCAACACCACATTCCTGCCTTTGCCTCATTATCCTTGACATAAAAAGTAAGTTACTCAATCCTTGTAGTCTCCTATATTTGGCACTGTCCAGTCTTGTTTTGTCAGAAAATCAGAGTAATCTTGAGGTGGAAACACCCACACAACTGCTATAGTTGTCATTCACAATGTTATGGCATGACAAAAATATTATTAGTAAGAGTGCTGTTATTTGTCAAAATTAAATAATTCTGGATATTAAATTCCACATACTTGAGTTTGTTTTGGTGAAAGCATCTTGTAAATACAGAAAAATTGGATACATCACTGGTCCTATCTTTCTGCAAACTGCACACAAATTAACATGTTTAAACTGTTGATGCTAGGAAGGATGTTGAGCTAACAAAATACATTATTTTTTGTGACTCTGCTGAAATTTGTTAGTCTGGTCTAATGGAAAATGACAGCTAAGTTGAAATGTACCAAACTGTTAGCACCTGCACTTTGCTGACAATGAATAAACTAAATAGAGAATAGGGAGAATTCAGTAGAGGGGATATATGGTTTCACAATGCATAAGGAATTGGTGGCATTGCAGGGCAGCTTTTTAGGTAATGATACTACAGTGGGACAGGACAGAATCTAGAAGCATAACAAAAAGCAGTAAACAAGATCAAAGGGGGATAAAGGGGCTTCAACATCTGCCACTCCCCAGTGCCCTTGAGTTGCTTGTCACCCAGCCAGCCTACACTGTGACCACAGAAGCCAAGGTGACGCAGTATAAACATATCAGAACTGCAGTAAGATGTCCACCACTGAAACTCAGCGGCCTTCTCAGCATGTTGCAGCATCTGAATACACTAAAAACAAAAGGCACATGGAAGCCCTTCACCAAGGGAATGCACGTGGGAGATTAAGTTAATTGTGTGTGGAATATAGCATCATGGCACGTAGAAATTTTGTTTGTTTTGTGATAGGTTTTGTTATTGCATTTTAGTCTAATTGACAATGAAAGAAGCGAGGAGATGATGGTGAGTGAGGTATTGGGATTTTGGTTAATTGTCAGATATGTTCTTCTTAGACAGCCAAGGCAGAAGAGGCATCGCGAGGTTCACCTTTGCCTCACTCTTCCTCCTCCTCTGCTGTTTGTCTGATAACTGTCAGCAAGGTCAGTTTTCTGGTAATAGGTAATGTTTGCAGCATGCAGAACACCACCAGATTCTGAAGGCCACTCAGGGAGGTACTGTAGAGCTCCCCCAGAGCCGTCCAGACATTGGAACTATTATTTCAATAATATGGCTATCATTGCTTGTATGCTGTGCACATACATGTGCCTTGTGAACCAGCGCCATGCATCATGCCATCAGTGGATAACCCTTATGTCCAATAAGCAACACCTGGTTTGTCATGGTGTCTTAAATGTAGTTCACTCTGTAAAGTCTTGCTGGATTTAAAGTGGATCATTTGTTACTGCACCCAGATCTGGGAGCAACTGGTTCGCACAGAAGTCTGGAAATCTGGATCAATTCCTTTGCCACATGCTGTGTGGCATCATGTTGCATTTTTCAAATTTGAACAACCCTGGAAAGCTCTTGTAGAATTGTAGTAATATTCAGAGGAAATCCACCAGCAATTGGGGTTAGGGGGCTGAGGGGGACTGCTTAACAATTGTTTAGATGTGCAAGGTTGAGAGAAGGTGTCGGCTGGAATGTGGACCTCCAAAAAGCAGACCTTGTATTAAATCAGCATTACTTGCTGATGCATGTCAAGATGTATTTGGTTTGCAAGGTATCAGCAGACAGTGGGTGCACACGTGTAGATCTTATTACAATTCTACAAGGGTTTGGTGCTTTCCAGGGTCATTCAAAGTTGCAAAACTCAACAAGGAGTGATTCAGCATATACTGAAGGACTTGATACCATATGCCTGATGTGTTATATAAAGGAGATTGAGTTGTCCATTTGTGAGAAAGAAGGATTTTAAAAATTTTATTCAGTGCAATTACTAGTAACATTATAATCTCATCAATTAATCACTATTTTTAATGATATATTGATATGGCAGAGTGTGCATACTTTGCCTGTAATTTTTGCACCAAAAGCATATGCCCATTGTTCTCTTGCACCTGCTACACCACGTTATTATTGTTCCATACTGTCAATTACTGTCAATTATACCTCCAGCTGTGAATTCACTTCACCCTGCTGACTGCTTTGCATAAACTGAAAGAACAAAATGCTCAGTAAAACAGGTGGAAAATTCAAGATACACGTGTGGTTTGTGTCAATAGTTTGAGGTTTGTACTTCTGTTGCAGCTTTATCTTTCATTCAGGTACTTCCCCTAAAGTCTTGTGCATGCATTCACCCTGCCTTGACACTGCCTCTCTCCCAACAGATTTTCCATTTATCGCTTTTACCTTTTATTGATTTCTCCTTCCCTTCTTGTGCTTGATCAGTCAGTCACTTTCACAGCTTATCACCTCTGCAACTGTCTTGGGGATAGATTTATTTTTTATGGAGTTCCAATTGAAGTTCTATCCTTCACACTTCAGATCCACAATCCACCACAGAACAGGGATGTCCTAGATGTTCAAAGCTCCTCAAACTCCTTATCACTACTTCCTGAGATGCATAATCAGTGCTACAGTGCTGCCACATGAACAGTTTTCACTTCACCTCTACTGACACAGTCATAAATCTGTCCTGCTGTGCAGATTCATTTCCTCCTCTGCCACTTCAAATTTATTAACCAAAAAACACTTCTTTCCCTTTCCGGTGCTACTGATCATGCCCTACTCTCATTTCAAATGTTATACTCTTCAGATTACTCCCCGAGCAGTGTGCAAATTGGCATAGGGACATGAGAATAAGGGGGTAAACATGTGGCTAAAAGAGTGGTGTGGGAAAGAGGCATTCCTTTTGATGGAGCTCTGGCAACAGTGTTGGAACAGGATGGATCTTTACTGCTGGGATGGTATCCACCTGAACTGAGCTGGGACCAATATTCTAGTGAAAAGGGTAAATAGGCTGGTCAACAGGACGTTAAACTAGAAAGTGCGGGGGGAGGGGCAGAGAATGGAAGGGTAAAACACCCCCCAGTGGGGAACAAAACAGCATGTTAATATCTGTAGGGGTGGATTGAACTGTGTGGAAACATAATTTAAAAATAAGGTAAATGAGCTTGTGGCTCAGATTGAAATTGGCAGATATGACATGGTGGGCCTCACTGAGACATCGCTGCAAGGGGTCAGGATTGGGAACTGAATATTCAACGATATACATCTTATCGAAAAGATAGGCAGGTGGGCAGAGACGGTGGGGTTGCCTTATTAGTAAGAAAGTAAATTAAATCAATATAAGAAATGAAGTAGAGTCAGATGGCGTAGAATCTGTGTGGGTAAAGGTGAAGAACCACAAGGCTAAAGAAAACCATAGTTGGAATTACGTGCACGCCTCCAAATAGTTGTCAGGAGCTAGGGTGCAAGATACACCAGGAGACAGAAAATGTGTGTAAGAAAGGCAAAGTCACAGTGATCATGGAGGACTTCAGTATGCAGGTGGAGTGGGAAAATTAATTGGTAATGGATTGCAAGATAAGGAATTTGTAGAATGTTTAGAAGATGACTTTTTGGAGCAGCTTGTGGTGGAGCCCACTAGGGAATAAGGCAGTACTGGATTTAGTGATGTGCAATGAGGCAGACTTGATAAGAGAGCTTAAGGTGAAGGAACCCTGAGGAGGCAGTGATCACAATATGATTGAATTTACTCTGCAATTCGTGAAGGAAAAGATGGAATCAGAGGTAATGGTAATACAGCTGAATAAAGGCAACTACAGAGGCATGAGGGAAGAGCTGGGCAGAATTGACTGGGAGAGAAGCCTAGCAGGAAAGACAGTGGAATAGCAATGGCAGGAATTTCTAGGAGTAATTCAGGAGACACAGCAAACATTCATCCCTAGGAAAAAGCTACATGGTACAGGGAAGATGAGGCAAATAGGGAAGTCAGGGATAGCATAACAGCAAAAGAGAAAGCATATAATGTGGCGAAGGGCATTGGGAAACCAGAGGACTGGGAAACTTACAAAGACCAACAGAGGGCAACAAAAAAGAAATAAGGAGGAAGAAGATTGAATATGAGGGCAAGCTAGCCAGTAATAAAAAGGAGGACTGTAAGAATTTCTTTTGACATACAAATGGCAAAAGAGGGGGAAATGTCGACATTGGACCACTGGAAAATGACCCTGGAGAGATAGTAGTGGGGAACAGGAAATGGCCGAGGAACTGAATAATTATTTTGCATCAGTCTTTCCAGTGGAAGACATGAGTAATATCCCCAAAAGTTCAAGAGAGTCGGGGGTAGAGCTGAGTATGGTGGCCATCACCAAGGTGAAGGCGCTAGAAAAACTGAATGGCCTGAAGGTGGACAAGTCACCTGGACCGCACCCCAGAATTCTTCTTCACGGCTTCATCAAAGGGAGATCGTACTTCACAAATGTGTTAGAATTTTTTGAGGAAATAACAAGCAGCGTATTACCAAGGAGGGCCAAAGGATGTTATCAACTGACTTCCAGAAGGCCTTTGACAAGGTGCCACACAGGAGGCTGCTGAGTAAGATAAGGGACCATGGTGTTAGAGGCAGGGTACTGGCATGGATAGAACATTGGCTATATGGCTGAAAGCAGAAAGTGGGGTTAAAAGGGTCTTTCTCAGGATGACAGCTGGTGACAAGTGGTGTCCAACAAGGGTCAGTGTTGGGGACCACAACTTTTCACTTTATACACTAATGATCTAGATGTTGGAACTGAGCGCATTCTGGCTAGGTTTGCAGATGATGCAGAGATAGGTAGAGGGACACATAGTATTGATGATGCAGGGAGGCTGCTGAAGGATTTGGACAGGTTAGGAGACTGGGCAAAGAAGTGGCAGATGGATTACAATGTGGGAAAGTGTGACATCATGCATTTTGGTTAGAAGAGAAGCATGGACTGTTTTCTAAGTGGCGAGAAATTTCTAAAGTCTGCAGTGCAAAGAGACGTGGGAGTTCTAGTCCAGGATTCTCTCAAGATGAACTTGCAGGTTGACTTGGAAGACAAATGCAACTTTTGGCATTTATTTTGAGAGGACTTGAATATAAAAGCAAGGTCTGGTCAGGTCACATTTACAGTATTGTGCGCAGTTTTGGGTCCCATATCTGAGGAAAGATGTACTGGCCCTGGAGCGGGCTCAGAGGAGGTTCACAAGAATGGTCCCAAGAATGAAAATTTTAATATTGAGGAAAGTTTGAGCACTTTGGGTCTATACTCGATGGAGTTTAAAAGGATGAGGGGGGATCTAATTGAAACTCTCAGAATACTGAGTGGCCTGGACAGAGTGAATGTTGGGAAGATGTTTCCATTGGTAGGAGAGACTAGGACCTGACAGCACACCCTGAGAGTAAAGGGAAGATCTTTTAGAATGGAGATAAGGAGAAACTCCTTCAGTCAGAAAGTGGTGAATCTATGGAATTCACTGCCACAGAAGGTTGTGAAGGCCAAATCATTCAGTATATTTAAGACAGAGATAGATAGGTTCTTAATTGTCAAGGGGATCAATGGTACTGGGGAGAAAACGGGAGAATGAGGTTGAGAAACTTATCAGCCATGGTTGAATGGCGGAGCAGACTCGATGAGCTAAATGGCCTACTTTTGCTCCTATATGCCTTATGGTCTTTCACCAAGCTAAAAGCAATTACATTTATAATTTATCCCAGTTCTGATGCAAGGTTATAGTCTGAAATTTATTATCCCTACATGGTATAGGCTTGTTCTTGGATTTGGCATAACAGGAATATATATCATGTAATTGCAAGGGAATGTTGGGGAATCAAATCATCTTAGTCAGGCTTGGTATGTTTCTCAGTGGCAGAATGCGACAGAGAAACAAAACATGAAAGGAAGAACTGCATTTAAAATGGAAAATTTTGATGCAAATCATACTGTTTTATTGTGAATCGTAAGATTTCTTTTGCTACAAGTTTGTTTTCCAGTGTCTACTTGGAGTCCATGTTAATGAATGTACTGTGTAGTTTCACCTTTGCATTCCATCCTTTTGTATGAATGATCAACATAATCAGAGCACAATGGAATAATAAAACAAAGAACTGTGAATGCTGGAAATCTGAACCCTGGACAGAAATTGTTGATTGCTGGAGAAACTCAACAGGTCTGACAACATCTATGGAGAGAAAACATAGTTAATGTTTCAAGCCCAGTGATACTTTTTCAGAATTGATGATAACTAGAGAAAGATGGTATCTATGCTGAAGAGAGAGGGTGAATTGGAATGGGGGAAAGGAGTGAGCTAAGAGGCAAAGATGGAATCGTGAGAAAAAAAGAACGACAGGGAAACAAAGGTGTGGATGATTGTATGTTAGGGAGAAAGAACAGTTTATAATAGGGACAAAGAGTGCGTGAAAATGGGTTGATGGTGACTTGTGCTGAAAGCAGCCCAGGTCACGTCAGGGCCTGGGGTGTGCAGGTGGCTAATGGACATAGAAAAAGGTGTTCAGGTTCTAAATTTATTGAACTGGATATTGAGACCTGACAGCTACAGGGTTGTTCGATGGAAAATGAGATGCTGTTCTTCCAGTTTAGGCTGAACCTTGCTAGAGCACTGCAGCAGATTCAAGACAGAAATGCTGGCCAGGGAACATGGCGGTGTGTTGAACTGGCAGGCAACAGGAAGCTCGAGGTCATTCCTAGCAACAGAACTTAGGTGCTCCCCAAAGCAATCACTCAGTCTGCGTTTCATCTCCCCAGGGTAGCAGAGACCACATTGTGATTGCAAATACAGTCGACTTGATTAAGTGAAGCGCAGATAAGTTGCTGCTTCACCTAGGTGGTGTGTCTGGGTCCTTGGATAGCAAGAAGGGAGGAGGTAACTGTGCAAGTGTTGCACCAGAGTACAATGGCATTGTGTTAAAATTAATTTTATGTGTATCGAGTTGTAACTTTCAGAGCACACTCAGTTCAAGAGTGACTAGGTGGCAACATTTGATTTTATCCAGCAACAGATGAGGAGTTTATCGCAGAGTCTTCAATTGGTCATTCAATAGTTCAGAGGTCAATGAACAGGAGTTCAAAGGAGACAGACAGTGAAAAATATCAATAAGTATATGAGACAGAGTTCACTCCATATTAGGTGTGCTGACTTTTAGTTGGAAGGAAGGCAGCTGAAATACATAGTTTCTGTGTGAGTGAGGCTTTGTGAGGAGCTGAGGGCAGAAAATGTCTCTGTTCACTTAAAACTCAGGCCAAGTTATTGGCATTAGGAGACAGCTGCTTGATGCAGGGAAGGTTCTAGAGAAGTTCTAGAAGTTGTGGCGGCTGAGAAGAAGCCAGGTGTTACTATTAGGTCAGTACAGCCTAAAGTGGGTTAGAAAAGCCTGTAAATAATACTTACTGTACAACTGAGCAAGATTAGAGCTCAGGGAATAAAACGTAGAAAACATCTAGCTCAGCAAAGTTAGCTATCCACAGAAAAGCTGGCATTATAACATTGAATAAATACTGGAGTGAAGTTTTTGGAGTTCAGGGCAGGGTAGAGACCCAGGAAAGGATGGTGATCAACGAGAACGAGAACAGTCACTGAGGCAGCATGTGACAGAACAGTTTGTGGGAGGAAGTTCCAAGGTTAGATTGCTAAAAGTGAAAAATTGTAATCTCTTGCGTTGCTAAGTGAGATTTGATGACCCACAGTATCGTTCATGTCTGGGGACTTAGTAAGAAATCAGTGGGATCTGCATTATTTACATTTACTATTTGATATATGCTGTGAAGTGTTTGATCAGATTATATTGCTCATATTTAACATGTTAATTCTGCATTTTAAAAATAAATCATACACGTATTATAGATTGTATTACCAGTTTGCATAGTGAAATACTGTTGTTTGTTGAAAACCAGGGAATCTTGTGGCTTTATTTCCCTGTTTAATCATCTGGATCTCACATTTGGTCTACTTCTTTTAAAAAAAACTAGACTGGGAGTTTGTGATCTTGTCTGAAATCATAACAACATAATGATAATGAAGTATGCTGATGTTACAGTTTTTGCAGTTCTCACAAGGAATAACAATGTAAACATACAAATTCAATCGTCAAGTTCATTAAATGGTGTGATTACAATTCTCTTAATGACTGAAAACAAGAAAAATAATACCTACTTATTAGAGGAAACGGTCAGTTAATGATATTGTTTATTTGGGAATTTTTAATATTGCTTTGAAGTGTTACTCAATAGATGTATCTAGGCAACAAAATAGATGATAAGCTGAATTTGAGGCATTAGTGAAGAATTTGAGAGCTAAAGGACAGTCACAATTATACTACTTCAGAGAATTAAAATCCATTCATTAAGATCCTACAATCTTGAAACTGTAACAGACAGCTGTAGGTGAAAGTGCTGTCTTTTCTGGATGTCTTGTCCAATACAGTTGTCTTAGGAATGCAGACTCTACAGAGGTGTTTGAACCAAGCAGCAAGGGTATTTGATGAACAGTTCTTTGTTGACAAAATCTGCTCTTGAAGAACATTGACAAAATTAGAGAGTCCTGAAAAATGAGAATCACCCCTTGTCTCTGTTACTGTTGGATGCATTCAGAGAGAATGCTACATTCGCTCAGATGCAGGATATATGGCTCCCAAACTTACTTATGCCCTTCTTCATAAGATCCCTTGACTGGAATTTGATTTTTGACGAGAATATTCACCCAGGCTGTGACAAACTGATTATTTTAATGCATTAAAATAAGTTCTTTAATTCATATTTTAATTAAGATATATCACTGTGATAGGGTACTTTTCTTTCATTATTACGATTCATATGTATACAGTTCTTTTAGTGAATGTGCAATGCATCAGAAGGTATTTCCATAAGGAGGATAATTGACATTGAATTGAAATGAAATGTTGATACTGGAAGGGGAGGTTAACGATAAACTAGATGAGGTATATTTATATGTAAGTATTTCGAACCAGGGCGGGTCAATAGGCTATGAAGAAGGGTCACTGGAGCTGAAACATTAGCTCTGATTTCTTTCCACTGATTCTGCTAGACTTGGAGTTTCTGCAGTAATTTCTGTTTTTGTTTCTGATTTCTAGCATCCATTTGTTTACTAAAAAGGTGTTGCTTCTATTTGTTGAATTATTATTGCTGTTCATATTTGCAGACACTTAAGGGCAAAGATGAAGAAGCTGGACTAAAGGAAGGCAAGTTTTTCGTAGTTTATTTGAGGGATGTGGTTGTTGCATGCCAGCCAGCCAGCATTTATTGCCTGTCCCCAGGTGCCCTTGAGAAGGTGGTGGTGAGCTGCCTTCTTGACCCTCTGCAGTCTACTTGCTGTGGGTTGACCCAAAATGCCATTTTGGGAGGGAATTCCAGCGTTTTGACCCAGTGACAGTGAAAGAACAGTGATATATTTCCAAGTCAGGATAGAACATAGAACATAGAACAGTACAGCACTGAACAGGCCCTTCAGCCCACGATGTTGTGCCGACCACTGATCCTCATGTATGCACCCTCAAATTTCTGTGACCATATGCATATCCAGCAGTCTCTTATATGTTCCCAATGACCTTGCTTCCACAACTGCTGCTGGCAACGCATTCCATGCTCTCACAACTCTCTGTGTAAAGAACCCGCCTCTGATATCCCCTCTATACTTTCCTCCAAGCAGCTTAAAACTATGACCCCTCGTGTTAGCCTTTTCTGCCCTGGGAAATAGTCTCTGGCTATCAACTCTATCTATGCCTCTCATTATCTTGTATACCTCAATTAGGTCCCCTCTCCTCCTCCTTTTCTCCAATGAAAAGAGTCCGAGCTCAATCAACCTCTCTTCATAAGATAAGCCCTCCAGTCCAGGCAGCATCCTGGTAAACCTCCTCTGAACCCTCTCCAAAGCATCCACATCTTTTCTATAATAGGGCGACCAGAACTGGACGCAGTATTCCAAGTGCGGTCTAACCAAAGTTTTATAGAGCTGCAACAAGATCTCACGACTCTTAAACTCAATCCCCCTGTTAATGAAAGCCAAAACACCATATGCTTTCTTAACAACCCTGTCCACTTGGGTGGCCATTTTATGGGATCTATTTATCTGCACACCAAGATCTCTCTGTTCCTCCAAACTGCCAAGAATCCTATCCTTAATCCTGTACTCAGCTTTCAAATTCGACCTTCCAAAATGCATCACCTCACATTTATCCAGGTTGAACTCCATCTGCCACCTCTCAGCCCATCTCTGCATCCTGTCAATGTCCCGCTGCAGTCTACAACAGCCCTCTATACTGTCAACAACACCTCCAACCTTCGTGTCGTCTGCAAACTTGCTGACCCATCCTTCAATTCCCTCATCCAAGTCATTAATAAAAATTACAAACAGTAGAGGCCCAAGGACAGAGCCCTGTGGAACACCACTCACCACTGACTTTCAGGCAGAATATTTTCCTTCTACTACCACTCGCTGTCTTCTGTTAGCCAGCCAATTCTGTATCCAGACAGCTAAGTTCCCCTGTATCCCATTCCTCCTGACCTTCTGAATGAGCCTTCCATGGGGAACCTTATCAAATGCCTTGCTGAAGTCCATATACACCACATCCACAGCTTGACCCTCATCAACTTGGTGGTGAGGATGGTGAGTGACAGGGAGGGGAACTTGGAGGTGGTGGTTTTCTCACCTATCTGCTGCCTTTGTCCTTCTAGATGGAAGTTGTAAGTTTGGAAGGTACTGTCTGAGGATCTGCGGTGCATCTTATAGATAGCACACACTGCTGCTACTAAGCCTTGGTTGTGCAGTGAATGGATGTTTGTGGATGCAGTGCCAGTCAAGCAGGCTGCTTTGTCTTGGATGGTGTCAAGCTTTTAATGTATTATTGGGGCTGCATTCATCCAGACAAGTGGGAAGTATTCCATCACACCCCTGACTGTGCCTTGTAGATGGTGGACAGGTATTGAGGAGTCAGGAAGTGAGTTACTCTCTGCAGAATTCCTAGCTTCTGCCCTGCACTTGTAGCCACTGTGTTTATGTGGTGAGTCTAGTGGAGTATCTGGTCACTGATAACATCACTGAATTCTCTCACTATCAACATCCTGGGGGTTAACACTGTTGAATGCCAAGGGGTGGTGCTTAGATTGTCTCATACCAGTGATGGTCATAGTCTGGCATTTGTGTGGCACGAATGTCACTTGCCACTTGTCAGCCCAAGCCTGGATATTGTCCAGATCTTGTTGCATTTGAACATGGACGACTTTAGTATCTGAGGAGTCGCAAATGGTGCTGAATATTGTGCAATCATTGTTGAACATCCCCAATTCTGACCTTATGATGGAGGGAAGGTCATTGATGAAAGAGCTGAAGATTGTTGGGCTGAGGAACACCGCCCTGAGGAATTCCTGCAATGATGTCCTGGAGCTGAAATGATTGACCTCAAACAATCATGACCATCTTCCTATGTGTCAGGTAGAATTCCATCCACTGGAGAGTTTGCCCCCTGATACCCATTGATCCCATTTTACGAGAGTTCCTTGATGCCACACCCGGTCGAATGCAGCTTTGTCATCGAGGGCTGTCACTGACACATTACCTCTGGAATTTAGCTTTTTTGTCTATGTTTGAACCAAGGCTGTAATGAGGTCAGGAGCTGAGTGGCCCTGGCAGAACCCAAACTGGGCATCACTAAGCAGGTTATTTCTGAGCAGGTCCTGTTGATAGCGCTCTTGATGATACTTTCTATCACTTTACCGATGATCGAGAGTGGACTGATGAGGTGGTAATTGGCTGAACTGGATTTGTCCTGCTTTTTATGTACAGGATATATTTGGGAAAGTCTCCAGATTGTTGGGTATATGCCAGTGTTGTAACTATACTGGAACAGCTTGGCTAAGGTAGCGACAGGTTCTGAAGCAGAAGCATTCAGTACTATTGCCGATTTGTTATCAGGGCCTGTAGCCTTTGCAGTATACAGTGTCTCCAACTGTTCCTTGATATCACGTGGAGTGAATCGAGTTGGTTGAAGATTGGTATCTGTGATGCTGGGGACCACTGGAGGAGGTCGGCATTTCTGGCTGAGATTGCTGCAAAAGCTTCATCTTATCTTTTGCACTGATGTGCTGGGCTCTTCCATCACTGAGGATGGGGATATTTGTGGTGCCTCCTCTTCCAACAAGTTGTTCAATCATCCACCACCAATCACGACTGGATGTGGCAGGACTGCAGAGCTTAGATTTGATCCGTTGGGTGTGGGATTGCTTAGCTCTGTCTATCACTTGTTGCTTATGCTGTTTGGTAGCTTCACAAGGTTGACACCTCATTTTCAGGTATGCCTGGTACCACTCCTGGCATGCCCTCCTGCATTCTTCAATGAACCGTGGTTGATCCCCTAGCTTGTTGGTAGTGGTTGAGCGGGGGATATGCTGAGCCATGAGGTTATGGTTTGTGTTGGAGTACAATTCTGCTGCTGTTGATGGCCCACAGTGCTTATTGATGCCCAGACTTGAGTTACTAGATCTGTTCGTATCTGTCCCATTTAGTACGGTGATAGTGCCACACAACACGACGGAGGTTATTCTCACTGTGAGGTAGTCACTTTTGCTGATACTGTCACGTACAGATACAACTGTTGGTTCTTTCACCACCTGGCGCAGACTCAGTCTGATTGCTATGTCCTTTAGGACGCGACTAGCTCCAACAGTTGAGGGAGGATGGTATGAGGTAATCAGCAGGAGGTTTCCTTGCCTATGTTCAACGTGAAGCCATGACACTTCATAGGGTCTGGAGCCAATGTTGAGGACTCCCAGAACAATTCCCTCTCGAACTGAATACCACTGTCATGCCACCTCTGCTGGGTCTGTCCTGCCAGTGAGGCAGGACATATCCAGGGATGGCGATGGTGGCGTCTAGGACGTTGTCTGTAAGGTATGATTCCATGAGTATGACTATGTCAGACTGTTGCTTAACTAGTCTGTGAGACATTTCTCCCAATTTTGGCATTAATCCCCAGATGTTAGAAAGGACGGCTTTGCAGGGCCGACACGGATGTTTCTGTTGTTGTCTTTTCCAGTGCCTAGGTTGCTTCTAGGTGATCCGTCTGGTTTCAATTCTTTGAGACTTGTAGCGATTGGTACAACTGAATGGCTTGCTCGGCCATTTCACAGGGCAATTGAGAGTCAGCCACATGCTGTGGATCTGGAATTGCATGTAAGCCAGACTACATGAGGATGGCAGATTTCCTTCCCTGAAGGATATTAGTGAACCAGATGGGTTTTTCTGACAATCGACAGTGATTTCATGGTGATCAGTAGATTCTTAATTCCATATTTCTTTCTGTGGATGGTGAGAATGAGGAAAGTAGTTAAAAGGATTGTGTAGCTGAGTGGTATATTGAGGATGGTATTGCTCAGATCCGGTACTGTTGGATGAGTTGCTCCCTCCACATTCAGACGATTAGTATATTGGAAGTTCATGCTGCTTCTGTTCTTCCTTGCCTTACTACAGCATTTTCTCTTTGTCCAACATTTTGTGTTACCCAGGAGGAGGAAATAGGAATGTATTAGTGCTAGGGACGTATAATTACAGGGATAGGTACTGTTCACTGTAGAAGTGAGCTTGACTTCTGGAGGTTGTGACAAGGTTGACAACATCTCTTTGCGGCTGGGGAGGAGGGATCCTGTTTTTGCTGTCCATGTTGGTACTAATGACATTTATGGGTCTAGAAAGGAGGGTCTGCTGAAAGACTTTGAACAATTCAGAGCTATACTAAAAAGCTAAACCTCCAAGGTAATAATTTCTACCTGAACCACAGGGAAAATTAAGTCAAGGAGTTAAATGTATAGCTCAAACGTTGATGTGGGAGGAATAGGTTTCAATTTGTATAGCCCTGGCACCAGTGTAGATGGGAACTGTTCTTGCAGGACTTCAACTGCGCTTAGACCAGAGCCCGAGTGATTCAAATACTCAGGGCCTTATAGAGAGGGCTTTATGTGAAATAAACAGTTGGGAGGGAGTGGGGTGGGGTTAAGAGTGTTCAGGAGAATGGAAATGTAGGTTTACCAAGCAAAACAATGTGGTACGATTGCAGTACATTTATTTAAAGTAGTGATACACAGAGTGGAACAGGAAGGGACAGAGAGTGCAAACATAGAAATGTAGCAGCAAATTGGGTCAAAGAGCAAAATTAATGGCTCTTCAATGCATGTTGTATTCAGAATAATACAAATAAATTAATGGCACAAACAGAGGTCAACATGTGAAATCATTCTGGAGACATGGTTACGAAGACAGCAAAGCTCAGAACCAAAATATTCAGCGGCTGTGAATTTTTGAAAGGAAAGGTAGGAGGGGACAGGTGATGGAGTTGCTTTGTTAGTATGAAATGGATTAAGTATGTAGGAACAAATTGTCCTGGATCGAAAGATGTAGAATCCATATGAATGGTGATAAGAATTAATAAGGGGAAGAGAGACTGGTGGGAATGTACGATAAGCCTCTAACAGTAGCTTTTCATTAGGACAGGGAATCAACCAGGAAACAATGACAGCATGTAAAATAGGTAGAACATTGATCATGAATGACGTTAATTTTCATGTGGAGACGTAGAAAAAATTCAGTGTGTATTCAAAACAGTTTTCCAACTATCTGTTGTGGGTCAAACGGAGATCAGGATATTTTGGTTCTGGTGATTTATAATTAGGCAAATTTAATAAATGATGTCACAGCAGATAATCCATGTTAATCATAACATGGTAGAATTAAGCATTCATTTTGAGAGTGAGAAACTTTAGTTGGGAACAACTGTGCTAAACTTAAATAAGGATAATTATATTGGAGTTGACTAGAAAATTGGTTCAGCAGAAAAAATAATTGAAGAAGAATTCAAGGAGGGGAAAAACATGAATGGTTAACTAAGGAAGTTAAGGATACTATCACATTGAAAGTGAAAACACATGATGTGGCAACGATTAGTATAAGCAAGATGATTGAGAAAGTTGTGAAAGCCAAAAGATGACCAAAAATATATATAAAAAGGGAGAAAATAAACTTTGAGGGTAATCTAGTAAGTAATATAAAAATGAGCATTTGGACAGGGACAGTAAATCAGGAATCAATGAGGGCATGTAAAAAAAGATGTGGATGAGCACTTGAATGGTGCCTCAACATTTAAGGCTATAGGCCAAGTGTTGAAAAATGAGATGAATGTAGGTAAGTTGGTGCAGAGTTGATTGCCAGAAGG